>NC_056743.1:107368651-107421151 GCF_019279795.1 Protopterus annectens | reverse complement strand
ACATATATCTGTCTGTCTATCTATCTATATATATATATATATATATATATATATATATAGAGAGAGAGAGAGAGAAAGAGAGAGAGAGGTATAAAAGCAATCCAATGCCACATGACAAAGAAAAACAAAAAACACCGACAAGTCATTAAGACAAAAATGATAAAACCACATACATGGATACATGGATACAACCATAAAAATATACTAGATTTTAAAAAGTTTAAAATTAACTCCTAACATTCACAACATGGTTCCCCATCCAAGTGGTAACCAAGTCTGACCTCACTTAGCTTAAAATGGGAAGAACATTAAGGTTAACATGGCCACTGCTAATCTTTAACTTCCCTTTTTTCAACTCAGATGTAATACTCACACTATATATAATAGTATTGGTTTGAATTCAGTTGCAGGTATCATCATAATCAGGGCTAGTCATTGTTACTTCAACTCTAATTTGCCAGACTGACCATTAGAGATGATAGGATGTGGAACCTTCTGAGGTGGAAACATGACAGACTTACTGGAATTAGAATGATTTTATATATATATATATATATATATATATATATATATATATATATATATATATATATCATTGCTGTAAAACATTGGGACAACTGTTGGAAGCATTTTTTAGAGAATTGTGAGAAAGCATAATGGGAGAACGTCAAAAAATTCCTCATGTCTAAAAACATAGTGGCAGCATACTCCTGATAAAAGACCAGCAATAAACCTTTTTCTTTGCTGCTCCACATATTTTACTCTGCCTAAAGTTATCTCTGCCCTTCTCCAGTGAATCAGTGGTATTTCCACCACACACTCATGCACTTTTTCTAAAGAGTGTAACCTACCAATCACAAAATTCAAAGTTAAATAACTGGAAAAGCCAAAGTTAGTAACCAGAATACTTGCACCCTAGTAGTAGCTCTCCTTTTCCAGACTCAGGTCTCTGATTGCTTTTTTTTCTGTTCCTTCCCGCCTTCTTGGCTCTTCCTGCTCCATTCACCCTGTGGGGTCACTTCGCTCCCCTACCTTGCCCCCAAATTCCACCCAGCCCCAGTAGTCGTACATTTATTCCTCCTCCTACAAATCCCTCCCTGTCCCCCAACCAATCCTCTTTCACCTTCCCCCTCCCCTTCCTCTTACCCTCCTGACCCCACCCCTTCCTCTAACCCACCAGATTCTCACTACCACTCCCCCCACCCACCTAATATCACTTTACCCTCTTCTCTATCTCTTCTAACTCCACTACCATTCCCACCCTTCCCTATACAATCCTTGTCTCCATATCCTTGCCGTTCATTCTACTACCTCTTTACCATGCCACCTCCTTTACTGATTTCCATTTACTCCCCCCTTTTCCTCCTCACAACATCCCTACATACCACTATCACAATATTTCAGCCTCTTTAGTTCCCCTCCATCCTATCCTTCTCCTAAAAGTAAAAGTTTTCCCAAACTCTAATTACTACAAACCCAAACCGAGTCTCCACCAGTCTCTTCTTTCTAAATACAAACCTAATAAACATATTTCCCTTCCCACTTACCTTTGTCTAGCCGGCGACATCCACCCCAATCCTGGACCAAACTTCTCTCCTACAAATCTCACCAGCACCAACACCAAATACTCAAGTAAAAACCTCAAATTCTTCACCATCAACGCCCAAAGCTTAATAAATAAATTAACCCTCTTCCATGCCTGGCTCAACCATAACTTACCAGACTTAGTAGCCATCTCTGAAACCTGGCTAAAACCTCATATAATGACTCTGAATTCCTTCCCCCTGGATTTCACTCTCTCCGATCTGACCGCCCAAGTAGAAGAGGTGGTGGTGTAGCTTTAATCTACTCCAACAAATTGTCCATCACTCCTTACCCTAACCCCATTCCTTCTTTCTCTAATGCTGAACTTGTGATTGGCCTACTAAAAATAAACACCCATAAAAGCATCTGTATCATTTCCCTCTATATTCCTCCAGGTAACAACTCCAATACCCTGGAAGACATACTCTCCTGAATCTCATCCAATATTCAGCTAGAAACATACATCATGGGAGATGTAAATATTGACTGGGGAAAAATCATCAGCCTTAATCCCACCATAATGATCAACCTATTCAACTTCACTCAACTTACAAACTCCATAACTAGGCCTAACAAAACCAACCCTTCAGGCTCCATACTAGACTGGATCCTAGTATCTCATTCTAACAAAGTCATAAAATCTAGTGTCATTCCTGACTCATTAGGAGACCACCTCCCTGCCTTCACCCTTCGAGCTACTCCCACTTCCTCACACTCTCACCAATACATTCATACTCATAATCTATCTAACTTTAACCCCACTACCTTCTCTGACTCCCTTAAGCTAACTAACTGGAACCCCCTAAAAATACTACCATTAGACAAAGCCGTCGACTACTTCAATTCTACATTCTTAACTATCCTTAACTTCCTAGCTCCAATTAGAACTAAAACAGTTAAAACCAAAACCACCCCATGGCTCACCAAAGATACAAAAAAGATAATGCTTACAAAGGGATAACATGTGGAAAACCTACCTCTGCTATAAACAGCCAGAAATATTACTTAAATATAAACAATTGAGAAACCTAGCCAAAAAAACAAGTCATTAGAGATAAAACGTCTTACTACATCACACTACAAGAAAATCATGCAAAAAATCCCAAACCATTCTGGAACTCTATTAATTCCCTCATCAGGCCAGGTACAAAAAACAACCCCTGTCCAGATGCTAGAAAATCTGACCCAGAAATTGCCTTACCATTCAATACCTTCTTCACCTCTTCTATCGCTGAGCTAACTAAGACCTTTTCCAACAATAACCCTCTTCCCCTCCCCTGCTCAATCTCCCCCTCCCTCCTCTCTCCACCCTAATTTCGAACTCAAACCCATCTCCACCAATCCAATAAAAAAACTTCTTTATAAACTTAAGCCTTGCTCCAATGCCCCTGACAGCATTCCTTCCTCCTTCCTAAAAATAGCTTCAGATGTTATTGCTCTGCCTATCAGCATCCTGATCAATAGATCACTAATTGAATCTTATGTACCCAAACTATGGCGTACTGCATTTATTCTTCCACTCCACAAGGGTGGCAAAAATTGTAATGTCTCCAGTTTCCACCCCATAGCCATCCTCTCCCCCATCTCCAAAATTCTTGAAAAATGCATCCACCTGCAGCTCTTGCCATTTCTAACCAAATACCAGCTACTCTCTCCTACCCAACACGGCTTCAGCCCAGGACACAGTACTAACTCCACCCTTCTCTCCTTCTTACATTCTGTCAACTCAGCCCGTGACTCTGGTAATATGGTATCTTCTGTTCTGCTGGACTTATCCAAAGCCTTTGATACAATCTCTCATACCCACCTTCTAAACCATATCTCTAATCTCAACCTTTCCCAAAAAACTCTCTCATGGTTCTCTAGCTATCTTTCAAACAGGACCCAAGCCATGAAATTGGGCCAAGCCACCTCCTCTTTCCTTCCTACCCCTACTGGAGTACCCCAAGGTTCCATACTTGGCCCATTGCTATTCAATATCTTTATTAATGACTTCCACAAAGCCATTCCTAACACCAAAATTGTGCAATACGCTGATGATTCCACTTTGATCTGCTGCACCACTAACCTAACAGAGCTCCAATTTCTGACACAAAATGCCTTCTCAACCACTGAAAACTGGATGCTCTAAAATCACCTCTCACTAAATGCCAACAAAACTAAAATCCTTCTTTTCTCCCCCTTAAAATCCTCCCCTCTTGATAATTACTCTCTTCAAATCACCAGCCTCAATAACTCCTCTATCGAGAGCGTACCCTCTGCCAAACTTCTTGGTGTCACAATTGATAATCAACTAAAATTTAACACTCATATCCAGCTAAACATCAAGAAAACACACATAAAACTTGGCCTACTTTACAGAAACAACCACTTCCTCTCTCCTTCCACCAGACTAACTCTTGCCTCTACTTATCTCTTTCCCTCTCTTATGTATGGTGCTCCTCTGCTCACTAATTTATCTTCCACACTCTCCTCCAAACTGGAAGTTTGTTACAACACAATCTCCAGATTTGCTACCAATGCCAAATCCTCCTCTCATCACTATACCTCCCTTCATTCTTTAAATTGTCTTGAACTCCCCAACCTAATTGACTTTCACCAAATAACCACAGCCCACAAATTACTATTCCAACCCACTAACTGCCCTGCTCTATCCAACATACTACAACCTTATACCCCCTTCAGACCCCTTAGATCTTCTCACCAAAATCTGATCACCGTTCAAAAATCCAAGCGCCCAGCTGGCCAGTTTCTCTTATCCTTTACCCTAGCAAAAAATGGAATGCTCTACCCTCCTCTCTAAGGACCTGTAACAACCATAATAACTTCAAAACTCAACTTAATTCCTACATCTACCTAAACAGGAAATGCAACTGCACTCTTCCACCCATACCTCTGAAGCCCTCCTCCCCCTTCACTCCAGGCTAACCTTTTTTTTTCTTTTTCTTCCTAACCTCGCTCTCAACTGCTGAGTCGTATATGTAACTAAATAGTAAACTCTAGCTATTATGCTATAAGCTTGTTTTTATTTTTTTTCTGAACAAATAATTGTAATTGTTTTTGTCTTATTCTTGTTGAAGAAACCCATTGTTTGTATTACAAACTACCTTTGACATTTTCATGTTAATAAACTTTGTTCTGTGGAGCTTTTCTCCCCAGGCCTCCACTGAAAATGGGCCCTCAAGCCCAGTGGACCTCCCCGGTAATCAAACTGGAATAAGTAAATAAATAAATAAATAATAATTAACATTTCCCCTTTCACAGGTCTTCATTATTTATTTATTGTTCATTTCTTTATCAGGGAAGTCTGACTGGACAAAATGTCCTTTTTAAGTGGAGGCCCCGGAGAGAATGGCTCCACATTTATAAATAACAGTATGATACATGGATACAAATGTTGATTCAATCTCTGATACAAGCACAAAATGATATATACATGTTATACATTTAATACAATCATATAGTTTAGCTAGAAATAAAAAAATAGCAGTACTGTGATTGAAGGTAAAAAAAAAAGTATATATGGCTTAGCAAGATATACTACACACACATATATATGTGTATATATATATATATATATATATATATATATATATATATATATATATATATATATATAATACATATATATAGATAGATAGATCTACTGTCTTTCATCGAATGTACATTTCCACGAAATGTAAATCCACAAATGCATTTACACGAAAGTGCAATCCAATGAAAATGCACTTTTCATGAAAATCCATAAAAAAAAAAGAAAAAAGAAAAACACTTTAATGCAGGGGGGGCAACCCCCCCGCACCCCCCATACACCCCCTACTTTAATATTCTCACTCCGAGATCGCACTACAGTGGTGAAAAGGAAATGTTCCCACATCCTTACTGTACTACGATCTCAACAACAGTCCGCTTAGTTGTACATCAACACTAAATGTTAGTAAGAATAGTAAAAATGACCAGTTAGACAAAAACACACAGCAAATTTTTATTTCCAAAGATAAAGCTATGGTTAAGCACTTTTGTCATCTACTAGCATCCTTAGAACCATTGAATAACTTGTACTATGCAAACAGTGAATAAAAACACACAGGCAGACACACCCCTTTCAATTTTGTCCAATAGTAAAACAAGGAACATGGATAACTTCCAGTCAGGTGCCTTACAAAAACATCCAATGAAAATTAAACGTCATACCTCTTGAATAATTACGCAAATACAGCCACGCATGCTGTCCAATGAATTACTAGAACTACAAAGTCCAATCCTGTGCTGGAAAAAGAAAAGTTGACCAATAAAATCAATAAGAAAGTCATACTCTGGATAAAGTTTTTTTACACTTTTGTTGCTCTTTTTTTTCAGTTCAATAACAACTGAAATGGAATCACTGAGTTCTGATGGCATTTAATTTCAGCTTCCTCCTCATTTCACCATCTAACAGGTGTTTTTCCAGTCACCCAATAAAACATCACACCCCACCTGTTCCAACACACAGAAATTAAATTTGACAAAATTACAGCATGTTAGCACATGTCTAGGTAGTGCACTCTTGTTGTCTTTTTTCTCAGTGCTATAAATGTGCTGATATATTCTTTTGTTTAGTGCATTGTTGGTTTTGCCAGCGTAAAAAGTGGTAAATAACCCATACCATGCCATAAATATGGAATAGTTGCTGAAAACAAAAATGTTTGTAATCCCTGCACTACCTTTTTGAACAAAACTTCCAACTGAGAGATGTCCAGTGGAGTTCTTTTCAGTGCAAAACAACTTAAACTTAAGGAACCTGTAGAGAAGGGAGTGGTATGTAAATGCTTCAGAACTGTATCTTGAAGGAATAAAATATGAAAAAAACCTCTTGCACTAATGTGGGTATGTTGCACTGACAAGACCAATGACCCAGTTAAAGTAAGTAATAAGTGCTCAAGAGCATTCAGAACTAGACATGTCTAGATCTATGATTAGTTGCATATGTTATAATGAAGCATACGTTGTTGACTTCTGCAGTGATCAGAAGCAGATGACCATGAATACCAGTGCACATGTAGTTCTACCAGATGTTTGAACATCAAACACTACACATAAGGCATAACCATATGCATGCTGTGAAGACTGCATCATTAAGAATGGGATTGCAGCAGGACCCTAGTAGTAGTTTACTGGTATCGTGGATAAGGTAATTGCATGCAGAAAAAGATAATAGGAGTTCTAGACTGGGTAGATTTATTTTTGGTTTTACTTCTTAGCCATTCAATAGTATGATCTCTCCAAAGTCCAGTCTGCCAAAGGAGGACTTGTACAGGACTCATACAAGTGGCCTTTCATGTATGAGTTGACAATGCAAGCCTTTTTTTTTATTTTCTTTCCTTAATGATGATTGTCTATATTGCCTTTCCAAGCATTTTTTTTATTTACTTTTCCTATAAATGCTCGCCTACATATATATGATTTTACTGTTTAAACTTTTTGATGAACTAGACAATTGCTGGCATTCATTGTTGACTGGCTCTGTTGTCAGCAGTGTGAGAAGAAAATGAATTCTTCAATGGTATTATAGGTAGTTGGTATGATAACATATATATCTGAATATTGAAGTAAAATGTAAGCCATTATACCAGTATAGTTAAATATGAGTTTTGATGTTTGTGAAGAACGGCACAATTATTCATCGTTAATTAAGGAAAAGAAATATAAACACAAGAGAGAATGTATATTTGTAATGTGAACTATGATGTAAACTACAGTGACAATGTACATCCATAAACATGGATATCACTTGTTTCCATATACACTTTCCAGGTAAAAAAGTAAGACACTATGTATGCTGTTGAGAACTGTTTGTCTTGCAAAACAGTCACAGCTATTTTTGCTCTAAAAGGTAAAATAACCAATTTGTCAAATGTCAGAACCTGGGTGTAGTAAGCTAATTACAAAATGTATAGACAGAACCCAGATGATCTAACATCAATAAAATGACATTTATATTCAACTTTATCAGATGACTTGGCAATCATTACAAAGCACAGGAAAGTGTATATCTGAGTTCTAGAAACAGCTCAGCTTTTACTAAAACGCGGGCACTTAAAGCATTCGCAAGATGCATACTTTGAAATATAACAAACTTTAAGGAAAACTATAAAATTCAGAGCTTCATAGATAAGTACTAAGCTAACTGCCCTTATTGGCCATTTTAAGCCAAGCTAATTTCCTTTTTTTTTGTGCTTGAATTAACATATACTGTCAGTTTAGAGATTGGCCTTACTCATTTCATGGGCAATAATTATATATTACCCCAGTGAGAATAACTGTGATCATTCCATAGATCATCTGAGGAGACCCATGCATAGGATTAAGCATTTAGGAACTGCCTCTCTCCATTAATACTACAGGAAGCAGCTGTTGGGTAATAACTTCCCATCCATAGATCCAAGTTGTACTTAAATATGAACAGATATGACCTTTGTTTTGTGTGTATAGGTAGTCTATTCCAGAGCAATGGTATCTTAAGTGAAATATACCTGTCCCTCCAAACCATTCTTTGATGCTGCAGAAGCTGTTTAGATAACTAGACTGAGTATTTCTTATGACATTTGACTTGTTGATGTGCAGTAAATCTATCAATAATGGGTTGGAGGATGCCTTGTATGCTAGACACAGGTCATCTCTTTGGAGTCAGTAGGATACAGAGTATAGTGACAAGGCTTTGATTCAGTCCATACAGAACATATTGTTTAGGTCTTGTATACTTTTAGTATGGTATCTCTGTGGGTGTTCCAGCTGTTGCATGTGTCTGGACAGATACATACCATATAGGGCATTATATTCAATGACTGGCCTAATGTGGGCCAAGTAAAAGGAGATAGTGACATTCCTAGATCTAGGCAAAATCCCTTTTTTATAAGCTGTGCAATATAAAAAGACAACAGTGGACATGTTGGTTAAAAGTTAGGTTACCACGCACATAAGTTACCAAATCCTGAACTGGGTCAACTCATATTTAGCTTTTCTACTATGCCTGAGTGGACAATTGTGTAAAAAGCAATATTTTGAGGTCCCCTGTGTCCTGACTAATTCCATGATAAGTCCTTTCCATGGCTTTACATATGAGGCAGGTCAGACTTATGAAGCTGTAATTGCCTGGGTCCGCGGAAGGTCCTCTCTTATACAGGAGAATGATTGTAGTTGTTCTCCATTCACTTGGAACAAAACCTCTATGGAGGCTGAGACTGAACTATGTTGTTAAGAGTGTGGCTAAATCATGCTTTATACTATATAAGATGCATCTAGGAATATTGCCAGGACCCATCAACTCAGTATTTTTAGCTTTATATATCACATTTAGGTCTTGGTCTTGTGTGATAGCTACAGGCCAGCCAGTTTCAAGTATATCTTGAGGGCAGACTGAGGGGAGAGAGGGCTTAGGTTAAAGCTAAATTTATTGGCCAGTAGGTTTGCTATATTTTCAGCCTCAGTGAAAGAGGCATCATTCACGATCAACTCAGCACATAGCTGGATTTTGCTTCTGAGATTACAAACAAAACTAAAAAATGCCTTGTGATTGTCTTTGGCTTGGGTAGCTATTTTAGCCTCAAACTTGGCTTTGTTGCATATTATTAAGCTTCTGAGTTACTTATTTCAGTGACACAGGCTCTAACATTCTGGGAATCACTCACCTTACTTTCATGAAAGAAAGTTTCAGCAATCTGTATTCTGTTTTCACTGACAAAAATCTAAAAAAAAAAAGATGGAAAACTTTTAATGTTGCAGACTGCAGTGTAGACTAACATGGTCTTATCCAAACAATATGTAATGACTTGGACAGCATAGTTTGCCTTGTTCAGGAACATATGATTTCTATTACAAATAATTTCTAAAATGCACATTGATTCAAACTGGCTTAGTCTGCAGGTGGTGAGATATGTCCAGGACACTGATTTGCTTAAAGGCCAGGTGATTTCTCCACAGTTTCTCCACAGTTTATATGCCTTGAAAATGTTGGCAGCAAATTCTCCAGCCATTGTTAAATTCCTGGAGGACATTTCACTAAAACTAAACAGGAAACACAAAAAGAAAGGGTAGCTATCCTCTGATCTTATCTCAGTTAAAATCCCCTAGGACTTTTAACTTGTTTCATAAAATTGTATTCTGTACTTAATTCCAGACGAACACTGAAACTTCTGCAAAATAACCTAAGAACCAACATATTGCAAGATGAAATTTCTCTGCATTGATTATTTCTGTACACTTTTGTGATTACTTTTTTCATAACTAGTTGTAGGGATTCAAATGAAAGTTTTCAGGCACAATTTATGTCTGACTGATTTGAAAAGATGTTGAATCAACATGAGATGAAAAAAGTAAACATATGTATATGATTCCTGTACATTGTAAAACAGAGGTGCTAAGAAAATGATATAATTGACAAATGATTATAAAACTGGGCATTCAAGTTACTGGAAGAGACATTTTTCTGGCATGCCTTTGACATAATTTTCTGGTTTCGTCTTATTCCTAGTGAAACATTTACTGTCATCAGCATTAGTTTAATTTTAGAATCAGCTGAGTCTGGTGTGGCTTCATATCTAAATTAAGTTTACTCTTATAATGAGATGCAAGTGTTTTTGCTGAGGTAGAATTTCTACATTTCAGAAAATTGCCTCTGTCATGAACGTTGTTATCCAGTATGAAATTTAAGTCTAATAAGGTGCTGAGAAATGTATTTGTTTTATTTCATCCCTTTATTTTTTTAGATGATTTGTGCATGGCACGCTCCATGTCTGAATTGTTAGCTGTATCCTTGCCTTCTTTGGCACACAGTTATTTCTGCATAAAAATGAAATGGTGCTTGTTGAACTTGTATTAATTGTATTCACATTCTAATAAAATTAACATATGGAGTGTGAGAGAGAGAAGTTATTGCAATATTTATCTGATGCTCAGGTGTTAGAGAAGACGTGTCAAGCCAGAGGTGTGCAAACTCACAACTAAATGTGTGGCAGTGTTACATATGTTAGCTATGAATCTGGCAAAGCATACTATTTAATAAATTTAATTATTAACATTTTTTATTTAAAAAAACAAAAGGGACTTATGGCCTTCCTGCGTTTCAGAAGGTCTTCCATGCTTGAAATATTCTAAAGTCAGGAATCCCATTGCTAATGATTTAGCAAATGTTAGTTCATTTCTTGCTTAGAATGAAACTCAGGATTACTCACATTAAAAACAAAGACATTGATCCAAATTTTGCTTTATTAAATAATGTGTATCATTTAAAGGTACTGCATTTTTCAGTATGATGAAAAATAAAGACGTTGAATCCAGAAGAGCATATTTATTTATTGATTATTTATTTATTTTAAATTTTTTACCGGGAAACTCCGACTGGGCATGGATCCCATTTTCAGTGGAGGCCCATGGAGAAAGGCTCCACAAAGACCAGTACAGCAAATACAGAAAATACAATACACGTGTTAAAGTACAGTACAGAGTCAAAAGTTAATAAAGTATGGTTTCAAGGCCAAGAAAATATACCATAAGAAGCACAGTGTGTTACAATAAACAATACAGTTGAAAGGACATTGTGTTCAGTCATTTGGTTACATTCATCAGTGGCTAGTACAGTAAACACACATTAAGAGTATAGAAGGGAGGTGTTGCAAGCTTTTATACAAGGTTAAAGAATGATATGATCTAATTAAGTGAAACTACCAAGGGTCAGAGCAATTACATAACCAAGAACTATGTAAATGGAACCAGAAGAGTTTTTTTTAATTATTTTTGTTTTAACTGGTCCTAATATCTACGGGGATGGTATTCCATGCTTTTGCAACAGAAATGGAAAACAAAGAGTCCCCAGAGCTGTTGTTGCTTTTGCCTATGTCAGCCAGTGCTTTGCTGGTGAATCTTAACAGACGTTTGTTAGAGTAGATGTTAAGCAGACCTTGAAGGGTAGGAACTCTATCGGAATAATATAGAACTTGGTGGCTATTGTAAGCTGGTTATATGTGAGCAGGTTGGGTAATTCTCGCAAGGATAGTTGCTTGATTGTTATGCACTGATTTGTCCTGAAGGGTTAGTCAGTAGCATACCTATCTATTTTATTGTAGCAGGTGTTTAATTTGTTAAAGTCTGCTTTGTTTAGGTTGATGAGTATAGGGGAGGTATAGAGGAGTGTGGATAGTAGGTGGGTTTTTGTGATGGTTGCTTTACTGTCATTGGTGAGGTAATTTTTTCATCTATATAAGGTTCCAAGTTTTTTATGGACTTTCTTTGTCTGTGCAATGTGCATATCGAATTTCATGTTGTGATCTACGATAACCCCTAGAAGTTTGGTGTGTTCAACAGGTGTGATAGTGTGTTATTGGCTGAGAATATTGTGAATGGTGGTATGGGGTTCTAAGGCTCTAGTGGGACAGAATATCTTTAGCTGAGTTTTATTGGGGATACGTATTAGTTGATAATTGGCTAGCCAAGTTTCAACAGTGGTAAATGACTCTTGGGTCATTTCCTGGTGTTGAGGGTGTAATGAGGCAGAGCATATTACAGTAGAGTCATTGGAGTACTGGACTAGATTGGTGTGCTGGGTAGCTTTGTGAAGTTGGTTGGTGAATATGTTGAAAAGAAGAGGTCCATGAATGGATCCTTGGGTGACTCCTAGGCTGACAGGTAGGAGGAGAGATAAGGAGTTTTGCCATTTTATTGCTTGCTGGTGGTTGTTAGATGGTCTTGAAACCATGCTAGTGTGGAGTGGCTGAGATTAAGATCAGAGAGCGCAGAAAGGTTTTTGGGATGGGAGACAGTATTCAAAGGCCTTGGTGAGATCTAGGAATACAGTGGATACTAAGTTACCATTCTTTCGATGTTGGTTTACTATGTTGGTGAAGCTGATAAGGGCTGTGGCAGTACTGTGATTGGGACAGAATCTATGCTGGGTGTTGGTTAGCAGTTTATTAGTGAGGAGATAGTGCATTAATGATTTTAGATAAGGGGATAGAATGGCATTTGGATGGTAATTAGACAGCTCCACAGAGTTACCCCCTTTGTGGAGTGGTATTATATGAGAAATTTTCCACAGAGAAGGAATGTGTTGTTCTGATAAACAGTGGTTTATGAGCATGAAACCTGGGTAAGTGATGGCTTTGGCTGTGATTTTTAGATATTCCGTAGATAATTTGTCTGCGGCTAGGGTTGTGGGTTTAAGCCTATTTACATATTTATATATTGTGCTAGTTGGGACAGGTTGTAAGGAGAAGAGGTTTTGGTCTGCTGGTATGGAAGATATGTTTGGATGCGAAGTAGGAGAACTACTATTGCTGAGGGCTAGGGTGGATTTGGTGAAGTATTCATTGAATTGGGTGGCAATATTAATTGGGTGGTATCAATATTTGGGGGTGGAGCAGTGGTCTTTCCTGGTTGTAGGATTTTATTAATGAAAGCCCAGAATTTCTGTGGGTTATATTTGTATTTGGTTTGAATGCCTATATAGTGGTTCCTTTTTTTCTGTCCTAATTTGTTTTTTGGCTTTGCTCCTTAGTTCCTGGTATGCCTGTCTATTAGTTTGAGTTTGATGTTGATGCCACGAGTCCCATGCTTTATCTTTGTTTTAGTGGTAGATGGGTGTATCTGTTCAGCCAGTGGGGCATAGTTGGATTTAGTTCTGATAGGTGCAAGATGATTTAGAATGTTTAGAAAAGTGTTATTGAAGTAGCCTATGCCATGTTCCAGGGGGAGAGATGAGAGTGGTCTCCAGTTGCATTGATTAAGTGCAGATATCAAGTTATTGGTTTTGAAATTCTTTGTATACCAGATTTGTTTGCTGGTGGAGGATTTCAATGGATTTACTTGGTATCTAATTATAAATGTGGGAAGGTGGTCGCTGGGGGTGTCTGCAAAGGGAGCCAGAGGGGTAGGATTTTGGTTGTCTATTAGTAAGGATTCAGTCTAGGATGGACTCCTTTTCTGATGATTTATCTACCCGTGTTGTGGTTCTGATTAGTTGAATGAAACCGTGTAGGTTTATGTTGTTAGTGGGGTGGAGTGAGTTACAGGAAGACCAGTCGATATTAATATCACCTAGCATGATTGTTTCTTGGGGAAATATTTGTGATGTCCAGTCTAGAATGGATTCTGCTGTGTTAATGTTATTGCCAGGGGGTATACAGGTACCAATTACATGCAAGTGTTTTTTGAGTTGATTTTCATCTTAGTGAACATAGTTTCTGCATTATTGAGAATCGGTTGTTCAGTGCTTAGCAATTCATTGGTCGAGTTTTTTTGAAGAGGAGAGTAATGCCTCCACTTCTTTTGGATAGTCTGCCTTGTCTAAGAATATTGTAACCTGGTGGAACAAAGTCTTCATTATTTAGTGGTTTTAGCCAGATCTCTGTGAGGATGACTATGTCAGGAGAGTAGAGGAGAGATTTTGTACAGTATACTCCTTATGTTTATGTTGAGTATAAGGAGATCCATTGATTTCATGGCGGAGGTTAAAATGTTATTTGTCTGGTAGCAGGCAGAGGCTGTTATTGTTTGTAGGGCCAGTGTTTGGATGCATATCTCCACCAAGTATGATTCAGGATGCTATTTGGATTACAGTTTTTAGGCATTTGATTATAGATGTGTTATATTTTGAAAAAATTTGGTTGTTTAGTTAGTATGGGGTTACTTTGAATGTGGCAAGGTCAAGATTTGAGATGTAGATAGAAGGATTTATTACTGAGAAGGCTTGTATATCTTGTGAATGGGTAGGGCAGGTAGGGGATTTAGTCTGAAATTTGACTTGCTAGTGCAATGTTAGAAGGTTAAATGTGAAGTGAGTGCGAGGCTTCTTATTAATGTAAAGGTTAGGGGCCACATTTTGCTCAAAGTTTTGCTGTATTGTTGTGAAGTTTTAGTAGGTACCTTTACAGGTGTGAGTAGGGATTTAGGTGTGGCTATATTTTATGTAGGTAATGGTTAGAGTGGCAGTATTAGGTAGGGGGCATTAGCCTGGCGAGAGAGTACAATTTGGGTATTATGTGGAGTGAGGGTAGATGGTGATGTGGATTGAAGAGAGTGAGAAGAGGAGTGGCTATATAGAAATGAGGTTGGTATGAGACAGAGTCTTAGGGGAGTGGCTAATTAGGTATAAAGGTCAGCAGCCTGGGGGTGGTGGGAATGAGTGTAGGGGAGCAGAGTGAACCTGAGCATAGCGAAGAGTGAATGGAGTGGGAAGAGACAAATTGCAGGTATGTGCAAGTAAAAACAATAATTTGCTCTGAACTATTGGCTTCTTAGTGTGTATGGCACCCCATAAGTAACCAGTGGAGGAGTTCAGGGACTGACAACTATCCAGGGCCCAAGGTTCACTTAATCTGTTACTAATAACATGGAAAGTACTGTAAAAGAGAAGTAAACAAATGTTGCAGTGTACTGTACTGAGCAGATATAGGAATGATCTTTAAATTTTTATTAGACTCAACAATTGTGAAAATATATCATTTTGTGTTTGGTGCAGAGCTGTGGTTGAATAATGGAGTAAAACAACCTGCTGAAGACAGCCTATAAACTTGCAAAAATTCTCTTGTACCTTCAAGATAATTTCTTGAAGTTTACTTGTTATAAAGATTTTATTCAAAAAAAAAAAAAACTGATAGGAAACCAAATATTAGTTAAGTAGATTTTAGCACTGAGATTGGATACTGCAAGTATCATGGCAAAACTATGAACATAAAATATATTGTCAGCTTTTTTGGAGCAAGTGCAAAATTTGGTTAGAATAATAAGCACAAATATATTTGAATAAGTACTTTTTGGGGTTATGTAAAACATAAGGTCTTCACATTTAAGGATCCAATAACAAGTTTATGGTACAAGTAAGATAAATACATAATAGAAAAGCAACTTTTTTTCTTCTATATCTGCAAAACAATTGAGACTAAATAACATAGAATATAAATCGGTGTTACCCAAAATGATGTTAAGAAGCAAGTACTCGTGGTAGAGGTTTGAAATCCAAATGGGAAAGTATGGCTAAACTAATTAAGAGGAGGTAAACATTAAGCATTTGCCCACATGAGATGAAAGAAAAATAAATGTTGATGTATGTAATATTGCAATATGCAGTCTATGAGCATCAGACATAAATTACTTAGGCATGATACCAAAAAGATTATATTGAGTCTTTGGATGAGTTAGCTGTTCTTTTTTGTATACAAGAATAGTAATTGATTTATGCTGCTTGTATATGTACTTCTGATTTCGTAAAACACCACAAATGATTCAAAAGGTGACTGAACTGAAAAATCATGTAGGAAGTCAGTGAGGAAAGTAACATGAATCTATTAAAAGAAAAACATTTGATTGTACAAGTTAATATATGTAAAAATGGAAATGATGAAAAGTTCAAAAATTAGTAAATAAGTTATATGCATAAGAGATGTTAATATTGTTATAGCAACTACTATGGAAACAATGGGTTCTTTATTTAAAACATTTGCAATACTATTTACAAAACATATGTGTTTATAATTTATATAGTGTACAATTTTCCATTCCTTTTCATTATTGTTAAACAATCATAAATATTTACTTTTCATTATTATGTTAAATTTGTATCTTCATTATCCTTATTTGACCTCCCCCATTCTATTTTCCACAATCATTATCTATTTTTTTCTTAGCAATTACTGCTATCCTCCATTAAACATGATTTTATTTATCCTTTCATTCCTAAGGGTCCACAGGAAAAATATATTTTAATTATTTTACTAATATATTCCTTATTTTAATGGCACTAACCATAATCGTATATTTATTTCATTTACCTCTTTTATATTTTCACAGAACTTTTCTTCACATCATTTTCCCCTCAATTCTGAACTCTTATACATTGTAAGAAAACGTGTTCTGTAGTTTCATCTTTACCACTATACAAGCTCTTTCACTGGTAATTTATTAATCATCAATCTCCATAAAATATCTCAACATTTTATTTGCTTGTTACACCTTGCTTTTCATACTTTTATTGCTTTAAATCTTTCATTCATTTGCTTAGTACAAGGATTCACATAATTTTGCATCATGACATTTTTATACTACACTTTCCTCTCATTTTCTGCTTCATCAATTTTTATTTTCCAGGAAAGAAGTTTTACTGATAACGTCTCATTTCTTCACTTAAATGATTTTTTTCCTCTCTTGAATTGCTTTAACATAATTCATTGCTGCTCATACTTGTACTTTAGTACATGTATTACTAACCTCTCATTTTAATCATTCATCCAAAACAAAACTTTATACAAATTCAAAGTAGCAGCATAAACAATTAGGATTATTAATCTTACATCTCCATTTTTCTTATCCATAAATAAGACTACTGTCTTCACTGGATTCAAACTTGAACTGCATATAAAAGCAAAAAATACTTCTATTTCTTTTTCATATATATTATTGGCAACACAAAGATACCAGATGATAAAGCTCCTTTAATTAATTATCCAATTCCATTGTTCCTTACTTACATTTTAGCCCATAAATCTTATACTTAATACATATATCCATTTTATCAAAATGAATATTCCTTCTGTCTTTAGTATATATCCAGTCCTTTACTTTTTTCTTTATTTAAAGTCATGCCTATTATGTTTAAACATTGATGTACATAACATACCTTTCATCCAGACTTTTTTTATAATCAATATATCATCTGCATAACTAAACATAACTGGAATTTTATCCCTTTGTTAGTGATATAAGTAGCACCTTTCATATGCAAATATACCTCTCTGACTAATACATTTATAACCAATGCAAATAATAAGGTATGCATGGGACATTCCTGATTTATGTCATTCTTTATATCTTTTTCTTAACCATCCATTCACTAAAATTCTTACTTTATTGTTGTTATATGCAGAACAAGATATCTTCTTATTTTTTCTCACTAATGTTATGCTCTTCCTTAATTGTCCATAAAACTACATGGTGTGCTGTATGAAATGCTTTATTTAAATCTCCTATGATCTTGGTTTTATCAGAGCTGGTTATATTATTATCCCCAAATTTTGTTTGTTTTCTGAGGTAGAACACTGATCTCCATGGACCTTTTCAGACTCACCCTGGGACTGGTGTCTGGTTCATTGACTTGCTGAGAGTCACACAGTTAAAGCAATGGAAGCTGAGAGAATCTAATGTTGTACCACTGGACCACAGGAAACAGCTCAACAGCTCCTTATTCCTCAAAGGCAACTGCCAGATGAATGGCAAGTAAATAATTCCTGGCATCCTTTTCATTTTGAACTACATATACTGTCTTCCATGATAGGTTTAATTTTGCCTTCTATTCTCATCTGAATTATTTTCATAAAAATCTAACAGTCTGCATTACTCAATACTATAGGTCTCCAATTTTCATTTTTTTACCTTTTTCCATACAAATTTAGGTATACCACTCCATAAGTATTTATACATCCTTTAATTTAAGCACTCATTTATAATTTTTAAGAAGTGTTTTTGTGCCAACATGTGAAAATCTTATAAAATTGGTATCCTAGTCCATTTAGTCCTGAAACCATCTTTAAAATTAATTTGGCCAAGTACCTTATCAAATTCTTATGAGTCAATCTCCTTTTCCAATTCTTTATTTTTTTCTTGTTCTTTTATTTATTTTTTTTAATATGTCATTTTTATTGTACTTTCTATTGTGAAGTGATTTATTTACATTAGAAGACCTTGGAAGAAATTATGAATATCATAATTATCTCTCTTCTGTCATCTTTCATTTCTCTCATTATAGTAGCACTTTCTTTCAACTATGCTACTTAAATAGGCTGATATCTCATCTGTTTTACTTTGTAATATCTCTGATTAAAAAATAATTCTTCAATTTTCTCTGGATTATTTTTCATAAATTATCCGTTCTATCACATAATATTCTCTATCATTCCTCTCCAAATCCTTTAAAGCATCTTTTTATATTTTTCTGATTTTCTGACATCTGTCATTTTAAAAACTTTTTTATATTTTCTTTAAAAGCTAGTCATTACTCAGACAAGTTTTTGCAATATACTAAAGTGGAAATGTGATCTTTCCATAAGTGTATACTTATTTTTTTTTTCCATTTTCATCCCATAATCTCTCATTTATTCTTTTTATTCCTTATCCCAATATGATATATCCTTTATTTTCCTGTATCTCTATCTATATGGCGGAATTATCTCTTTTGTCCATTTTCTTACATTCATACATACATAGGTCCTAGTACTGTGTTGGGTGTTTTAATCATCCTCCCTTTATTGCATTTCCAAAGACAGTACACTCAACATAGAGGAAGGTGTGCAACTTCCCCCAACCAGACAGAAGCTAAAATCTTCACCTTTACAGAGGTTGTCAATTTATCACAATTTTCTACCATACTCAATGTTATGTTTAAACTTTGCAATATTACTGCAAGGATATTATCAATAGCTGCTAACACAACACCATAGTAATTTCCCAGCTATACTCCTCTCCTTCATGTATATATACACATTTCCTCCCAAACTTTTAAACTACTTTACTCAACTTTTTTTTGTCTATATTACAGTATACTCATGTATTTTATTTCTAATTATAATCTCCTTGGCATGGTCTATTTAGCACAAAATGTTAAGTAAACAAGCACTATGACACTCTATATTTAAATATCAGGAAATTTATTATAGCTTGCAAATAAATTTCCTGCTGTTTAAATATCAAGTGTCACGGTGCTGGCTTACTTTACGTTTTGTTTTATTTTACTTGACTTTTTAGTACACCGGCTTTATCCATGTGGCAGAACTATTTTATATTCATGGTCTGTTTAACAAACAAATCTCTCTCTATTCTGTTCTACTTAGAGTTTCAGTGAATGTTTTATTTCCACAGTTTCTGGTTATCTGGTACAACCCCCTCCATTTGTACTTGCTACTTGTGGGCTTGCTTGTCTCACCAACCCTACCCTTATTCCCAGCCACCTCCTAATTAATTAAATTTATAGCCAGTGTGACTCCACCCATTAACTTAAAGCAATACAATTTTACACATTTAACCATCAATCAACACCTATAAAGTTGTATTTATTTCTCTTCCATTTCTCTACTCCTCCTATAGGAATTATTCCATTATGTACCACATCTCATACTTTATTTCTACCTTATAGTACAGCTCTCTTAATTCTCCCCTTTCTCTTTTTCTCTCTGTTCCCATACCTACTCTTTTACCTTAAGAACTCTTCAGTATGCCCTCTCCCTCATGTTACAATATTTTCATTACATCCCTATTCACCTTACTATGTATATTAATATAAATCACCACCCTTGAGTGCATCCTAACCCCTGTTCCTGAAAAAATTGCACCTCAGTGCTTACCTTCTGATATTCTCACAGATAGTTTTTCCAATGTAACAGCCAGCCTTATTAGTTATAACAATATTCATGTCATAAAAATCTAAATCCTTCCCGCCACCATCAAAACCAAACTAATACCTCATATTGCCTCTAATCACACCAACACAACTAGCCTTATTTCCTTTTTATAAACTACCTCCTTCAACATTCCCAGTGTGGAGATATTCATTCCAATCCTGGTCCTAGACAGTCACCCACCTCCCTTCAAACACCCACTTCCAAAAAATTTACTACTAATTACACTGAACACATGCAGCATCTGCAATTGCAATAAAAAAAAAACAAATTTCACTCATGGCTCCCACACTACTCCCCAGATATAGTAGCAATCACTGAAACGTGGTTAAAAACCACACATACTAGATACTGAAGTAGTTTATCCAGGATATAATAATTTAAGACATGACAAAAGCCATAATAAAGGACATGCTTTAGCAGTAATCTATCAGAATACCCTTGAAATTACCCCCTGACCAAACCCATCTCATCTTTTCATAGGATCATAGTTGATTATTAGGCTATCAACCCAGTGGTCATTTTAAGCCTAGTCATTTCAACCCAATGTAATACCGTAGAAGGACTGGTCAATACCCAAAATTGCATTTAGTGATGACTGCCCATGTCCCGGAGGGTTGGGGCACTATCTCTGGTAAGAATTTACTGTGCCCCATCCACTCGTCCAGGTTCCTCTTGAACAATGTCATAGAGATGCTCTGTTTCACATGAACTGGAAGCCTGTTCCTAGATGTGGCAGTCACTGGGAGATAAATCTGTCCCTCCAGAATGTTCTATTTAAGTTTCAGGACATACTTAGGTCCCTGGAATGGGTAGTCTAAAGACCAATTTGATTTATGTATGTGCAGAAAGTGTATTAGCTTTGTGTCTTGGGTTGCTCTGTAAGCCAGATATAAGTCTCCCCTATGAAATCTATACAATACAGAGTACAGTGACAGGGACTTTAGTTGGTCCTTGTAAGGCACATGCTGCAGGACCTTGATCATTTTCTTAGAAAACTCTGAGGTTCTCTCTAGCTGCTGCAGGTGCTTATTATGGTACATAGAGAAAGGGGTGTTATACCCAATTATGGGCCATTTAAGTGCAGAGTATAGGGGAGTTATAACTTCTTTTGCTCTCAAGGCAATGCCTTTACAGCTTTCCTTACAATGGTATAAACGTAGTGGTCAAAGTTAAGGTCACAATCGACCTGTGATCCCAGGACCCTTTCCACTTCCACACTTAGGGTATTGTTATTGATTTGATAGTGTGAAGGGACATTGTTTGTGCCGAAGGGAATTATGATACATTTCTCTGCATTCAAGTTTGTGACTGTGACTAATACACCAGTTGATCGGTGTGAGACCCTCCTGGAGTATACTGACATCATTTGGGGATTCAATGATTGCACCAAGTTTGCAGTTGTCTGCCACAACCCATTAGTTTTGACCTGAACTTCTGAGAAGTATACACCAAACAGTAGGGGGCCCATCACTGATCCCTGTGGCACCCTGCTGGTAACAGTTTTGGTGGCTTATGTGCACTCACCTACTTTGATAGTATGTGTTTGGTTTGTGAGCCAGTTGGCAACCTGTCTTACAACAAAGGGGTTTATATTCAGTTTGTAGGTAATGCCTGAATGCGGGATTGTGTCAAAAGCCTTTGTCAAGTCAAGGTATGCTGTGTGTACAAGATTTGCCCTCATCAGTAGCCCTGGTTACACTTTCAAAGAAATTCACCAGATTTAACAAGTGGGATATGCCCTTCACGAAGCCGAATTGAGTATTTTATTTTTATTTTTTATTTATTATTTGTTTACTGTGAAAGTCCGACTTGGAACAAAGCCAATTTTCAGTGGAGCTGGGGGGGCGGGTACTCCAGACATGTCTTTGTAATGTGGAAGGAAACTGGAGTACCTGGTGGAAACCCACATGAATGCAGGAAAGACATGCAGACTCCACACAGAAGGCACACCAGCAGAGAATCGAACTGGAGAATCTCTTGTTGTGAGACAGTACTAACACTGATCCAGGGTTTGGAGGTCACCTATGTCTTTATTTATGAGGTCCATATGCTGTTCCATGGCCTTGCAGATGAGGCTAGTAAAGCTTGTGTGTCTAATTCCCCAGGTCAATTGCTAGGCCACCTTTGTGGAGGGTAATAATTGTAGCTGTTCTCCATTCCACAGGAAAAAAAGCCTGCTGTTAGGATATGATTCAAAAGGGTACTTAGTGGTGATGCAAGTTCATGTTTTAGCCTGTTTAGAGAAAAGCCTGCAATGTCATCTGGTCCCACAGAGGCTGCGTTCTTTGCCTTGGACAAGGCTTTGAGGACCTGTTCTTCAGATATGTAAGGTGGGGGGTTGTGATGGTTTGTTGTATGACAGGAGGGGGTAAGAGTGAAATTTTCACCAAACCTATCCACTAGCAGGTTTGCTATCTCGGTGGGATAAGTGTGTGATGCTGTTGACTGCTGGTTCTACACATGCTTAGGTCCTACCCTTTAGGTTACGTATGTAGCTGTAAAAGCCCTTATGGTTATCCTTGGCAGTACTTGCTAGGTTTCTGGCAAAGGAGCTCTTGGAGAATTTTGCAAGTTGTCTTATTTCCCTGTAAAGGCTGAGGTGGGTACTTTTCCATTGTTGGGCTCTTGTCTTTGTTTTCTTGGACAGACACTTCTTGCATTTATTGTTTAGTTTGTTGATGCTGGAAGTCCACCATAAGAGCTTGATTTTGCTTGGGGCTCTGGCTTTCATTGCATCTTGTACAGCTGAGTTTATACACTTCTGCAAGGGATTGTACAGGACATTAGTGTAAGCTTCACCATAGTTACCTCTTTCAGCTTGGGATGGGGCTTGGAATGCAGTCATACCTTCACCTAGGAGGGTATAGTTTGCCTTGGTGAGGCTTTTAGTCTGATTTCACCCTTTATGAGTTCTGGTGTTAGTATCAGTTTGAAGGTGACTGGTTTGTACTGTTTTAACTGAGGGTCCAACAGTTGTAGCAGTGCACCTGATTAACATGTTGATGAGGACCAGCTCTTGAATGTTTGGTCCTTTTTTTGTGGGTATGAACAATTTGTTCCAGGGCAATTGAATTCACAAAGTCAATGAACATTTGTGCTAGCAAGTTTGGGCTAGACTAGGTTTTCCAGTTGATGGTGGGATAACTGAAATCCCCCATAACCAGTGTGTTCAGTAAAATTTGGATTGTCTTCAGTTTGGTTAAGTAGGTTTTGTGGCTTTGTGGGTGTTGTGACCCATGGAAGGGCTCTATAACTGGCTAGGACTTAAATAGGGGTCTTTCTCACCATGACCTGGACCAACTCCAAGTAGTTGTCCAGTTTAACTAGACAGGAGGTGAATTTATCTTTAATATAGATTGAAACACCACCTCCTTTGGTTTTCACATATTCATTTTGTGGTCTAAAGGTGTGGAAGGCATTGTAACCTACCATGCAGGGCTGGGGTACCGTCCAAGACCTTAACCCAGGTTTCTGTGACTGCACAGACATCTACATCTTCTAGTGATATACGTGTTTCCACGGATTGCAGTTTTTGGTTTAAACCCTTAGCATTTAGCAGCATGACCCTTATTTTGTTCTGATTGGTTAATTTCACATCAGTAATGTTGTTTTTGAAACCTTGCATGAAAAAGGCACTATGGGGGAGGCAAGAGCCTTTGTCAGCATCAAAAAGCCTAAGGGTGCCAGGTGCAAACTGTCTCTGGCAAAGAAGCAAGGTTTGTCAACCATTGTTTCCCAAGCAGACAAAAACTGGATCCCCTTGGAATGACACTTAAAACTAAGCCTGTTATTGAAACCAATATTTTTTTATTTATACTGTGGGAATAATTTTGGTGAGGGTAGTATACTACTCAAAGCTAGGGACATACCTGTCTGGGACATATACTGAGAGTGCAACCATGTCTCTCTTTATATAGTCCAGTGAGGTATGTCTGAGGTCATTCACACCAACATAAACTATGACAGAGTCATAACTGTACTTGTTGCTGAGACACCTGAGTGCATGAATGATTTGCTGAATCCTGGCACTGGACAGGCAGCTGACTGTGACTTTCTCCTTGTCCAGCCTGGTGAGGGACATCCATGTATCTCACTACTGAGTATCCAATGACAAGAAAACTTGTGTTTTGAGTGTTACTCCTTATGGGCTTGGTGGGTGAGACATTGGTGTTGGTGTGTGTCATGGGTGCTATGGAGACTGTGTTAGCTGTAGCAGACTTGTGTTTTGGAGGTTGCTTACTTTCAGTAAGTTTTTTGAAAGAACCTCTGTGTACGTGGATTTATGTGTTTGATGCGTACAATGTATTTGAGTAGTGGTGTGTGTATGAGTAGTGATACAATGTGAATATGTAGTGGTTGATTAGTTGACAACCTTCTCCATGGTACTGTTTGGAGTGAGAGAGAGCATGGAATCTAGATTTTTAGTGTAAGTACATCTCTCCCACTCTCTACTAGATTGTGTTATTAGTAGAGGGTTGTCTGTGTACATGAAGCAATTAGAAGAAGCTTCTGGAAACAAACTGTAGCCAACAGGTTTGTGAGTTTGTGTAACCTTGGAAGTTACATGAAGCAATTGCTATACTGCCTCAATAGACCCATGTCAACAAGGTTGGCAGGAGAAACAAGGATAATCCAACTGTCCACAATGCTAGGTTGAAGACTGTTGTCACTAGGGTTTGCTTTTTCAGAAATGATTACGGAGGAGCACAGTGAATGGATATTTCTCACTGGGTTTTAAGGGAAAATTTGTCTCACAATTGCTCGGCAGTGTGTGGTGCTGCAAGACACACAAATAAGTAGAAACCTGCTCAGATGCAGGGCCTAAATCCCAGAAACTAAAACTTGAAGAAAAATTCTAGTAAAATTCAAAACAACCAATAAGGATGCTTATTCAAAGCCCTAGACCTGCCTCCCTTTACTAGTCAGGTCCCAATTCTCTCACAAAAGTGCTGATAGGCCCCTTCCATTCCAAGAAGGCTTGGAAAACTTGCTCAGAACAAACAGACTGCTACAAGCAGTTCCAGAAGAAGAAGGCCTGGATCTTGGCTATGCTACAGCTACTAGTGACCCTAGTTTCAGTGGGAAACATTAGAGAATGTTTAACACAGCAGAAAATAGCAATGATACCCTAAAAGAATGTTTAAAACAGCAGAAAATAAGCCAGGAGTCTCTAAAGAATGATTTAAGCATTTAACAGGTCAGTTAATTAAATACTGATTGGAGAGAACATCAGAGCAGGCAAAACAGATATCTTTAAAACAGTGAAAAAATACAAGTAAATACTTAAACAGTGGAAACGACAACAATCTTGCTAAACAGTGAAAACAGCAATAAAATTTGATTTTATAGGCACAGTGTAGCAGGCTATTACAATACAACAGTGTAGTTTAGTACACAGTAAATAAATACAGTATAAAAGTAGGCGGCAGGCAATAAAAAGTACAGTAAATAGTATAAATAAGCAAAAAACAGACAACTTATGTTTCTTTTGGAAGCTCAGAAGCCTTTAGTCATCTGGTATCTCTTCTCAGAGTTATGGCTGATAGCCCACCTCAGTTCAGCTTGGTACAGACAAACAAAGTTACAAAGACATGCATCTGGAACCTTTCTTCCCGGGCCTCTGCTGAAAATTGGCTTCATTCCAAGTCAGACTTTCCCGGTTAACAAATATTAAATAAATAAAAATACAGACAAGTAGAAACCTGCTCAGACACAGGGCCTGAATTCCAGAAGCTAAAGCTTGAAAAATCTAACAAAATTCAAAAGGACAAATGAGGTTGCTTATTCCAAACCCTAGACTAGTCTCCCTTTATTATTCAGGTCCCAATCAACACAATTCTGTCACAAAAGGGCAGATAGGCCCCTTCCAATCCTAGATGGACTAGAAAATGTGCTCAGAACAAACAAACCACTGCAAACAGATCCAGATGCAGCAGGTCTGGAACTGGACTATGCTACAGCTACTAGCTACCCTAGTTTCAGTGGGAAACATTAGAGAATGTTTAACAAAGTAGAAAAATAGCAGTGAAACACTGAAAAAAATTAAAACAGCAGAAAATCACCCAGAGGCTCTAACAAATGATTTAAACATTTAACAGATCAGATAATTAAGTACTGCTTGGCAGAAACACCAGAGCAGGGAAAACAGATTTAAAACAATGAAAAAATACCATTAAATACTTAAACAGTGGGAACAAAAAATACAGTTGTTTTCTTAGCTTCATTACAAACAAATAATTCCAAACAAGTGTGTACTGGAGTAGTCTATATCCCCCCTGGTCAAAACATTCCAATAAGTGAAGATTTTTTCTCCAGTAGTACCAACAAAATTACTAATGAAACTATTATTATGGATGATTTAAATATCAAGGAGAAGATCTAACCACTAATTCTCCTATAAACCTCCACAGCTTTACCCAACTTATCATTAGACCTACCAAAATGCAAAACAAGTGCCAGCTTAGATTAGATCATAGTAACAGATCCCCATAAATATTCCATCTCCAGCCCTCACCCAAACACCCTAAGTGACCACATAATAGCTTATACCTATAGAACCCCCGTTTCAAGAGCTTAAATCTCATACATTTAAAACATCAAGACATTTAAGGAAATTCAATCCACAACTATTTAACAGCATCCTAAAAGCCATAAAAAGTGGTCCCTATTAAAAACGTTACCACTGGATGATGGTATTAGTCACTTTAACAAGCTCCCCTCCGAAACAAAAGGACAAAAATAAACCATGCCCCTCAGGTAACAAAAGCCACAAAACAAATATCACTACCCACAGACCAAGTCTGGAAAGAATGGCACAGAAATAAAAAAATGAAGCCAACCAACTTAAATATAAGCAGCTATGAAGTAAGGCAAAAATTCTAGTCATTGTTGACAAAAAAATATATTTATCTCAGCAAATATCCAGCCAAACCAACAACCCTCAAAAAATGTGGAAAAATATCTCTGCACTCATTAGTCCTGCAACTCCACAAAACCCATCACCAGCCCCAGACAATGAGCCATCTCAAATAACAGACGTTCATCTCCCACTTCATTGATAGCATACTTAAACTTGCCAACTCTTCTTCACCTAATACCAACTCCTATCCTAGTAGACTCAGCTAATAGGAACCCCAACTTGCATATCTCTTCTCATCATAGTTTCTACAGTCAGCCCTATACCTTCTACTTTCTCTCTACAGCCTGTACCTACCTCACTAATATGCAAGATTCTCTTCATACTAAAAATTTGCTCCTTCTCTGCTGTCAGCCTTCCATCAGAATATTTAAAACTTGCTGACACAATAGCCTACCCAGTCAGCATTCTGACTAATAGATCCATCACTGAATACGATGTCCTCGAACTCTGGAATAAATCTATCATAAGCTGTTTACACAAGGGTGGAAAAACTAATGAATTAACAAATTATCAATCAATCTCTGTCCTCTCCCCTATAGCTAAACCTTTGGAAAAGTGCATACATAGAAAAATAATAAATTATGTTTCTGGAAATAATCTCCTTGCACCTACCAAACATGGATTTTGGGCAGCACAAAACACTACAACTGCGCTACTATCCTTCACAGATACTGTGAGTAAAGCCATGGATACTGGCCAACTAACTTCAGTAGTCCTATTAGACATTTCTAAGGTCTTTGATGCAGTGGTACTTCAAAAACTATTACAACAGCTAGCTACAGTACGATGTTCACAACTAATCCAAAAATGGTTCTTCAACTATTTCACCAATAGACAACAATGTGTTAGTTAGCAAACTAGTCTGTCAGAATACCAGCTCAATAGAATGCGAGTCCCACAAGGGTCCATTCTCAGACCCTTGCTCTTCAGTATTTTCATAAATAATCTTCATACTGCCTCCCTTTCAAGGTACACTCATCCAATATGCTGATGATGTCACTATTATCACCACCTCAACAATTTTAAACACATCCAAAAAATGACCAAAGAAGCCTTCACCTCTATTGAAACCTGGTTAAATGAAGCACAATTACTACTCAGTCCTAACAAAACTAAGTTACTATTGTTCTCCTCTAAACTACATTTTCAGGATTTCAAAATATGCTAACAAAATAGAGAAATTGAAATTGTAAAACATGCAAAGCTACTGGGTATTACTATAGATCATAAACTTACCTTCGAACCACATGTGCTTAGTATAATTAAAAAAACTGATTTCAAACTTGATAAACTCTATAGACACAACCAGTTCATAGATAACCCCACCAAAACACTGGCCAGTACCTTCCTGCTGCCCTCCCCCTTGTATGTTGCTCCCATAATTACCAATCTTCATATGTCCCTAAAGAACAAGCTTCATTCATGCTATCACAAAATAGCCAAACTTGCCACTAACACGCCTTACTGCACACACCACTGCCATGACCTTAAAGAACCAAACTGGCTAGAATTCCCTTATTACCTCAGTTTCATACAGCTACCTACTGCTCACAAACTAATTTACAAACGAGAAAGTGGCCCGCCATAAAACCTATGTTACAGTCATACATCCCAACCTGAAACCTCAGCTTCATAAATGAACTTTTAAATGTATGCAAACCCAACAAAAGAGCTGGATATAGCCTTTACTCCTATGCCATTGCAAGCGTCTGGAATGCCTTACTGCCAAATATCAGTTCCTTGGATTCCTTGAAGTCTTCTAAACTTTCACTGAAAAATCATTTTCTCAACAATTCTATTTGCCCTCGCTCCTTATCTAAAGAATACCACATTTATTCTATCTCCCTTGAATTTCTATTAACTGCGGCATCACAAGATTCTTTCATGTTCTTCCTCCAAACATCAGTATATTAGATTCCTTCACAGCTTATAAAACTATACTTTTCTCATCACTCAAATTAGCCCTTGCTCCTTAACTAAAGACTGCCCTATTTATCCTATCTCCCTTGTCCTTTTGGGCTCTCATTCCCCCTTTATTGTCTTTTTCCTTTTCTTCCTCTTGGATACTTGAATCCATTTACTTCTCTTTAACTGCATCTTGCCAAATGCACCTATGATACCTGCTTTTCTTGACAAATCTATCTCTGTAATATTATCATATACCTCATATATTCTCTCTTTCTTATGAACCTCCCTACCAAATTACTCCTTAATATTTTCTGATGTCTCAAACAAAACTATTCCAAAATTAACTCCTTTTCATCACCTCATCTCTCTAATAATCCATAACTTATATTGCAGTTCTCTGCCTAACCTTACTCCTTTCCTTACTTCTTCTAGTATTACTTAACGTCTACCCTTATGCACACAGTTTCTATATTTTATGCTTCTGTTTATTTATGTTCTGCCAGTAATGTACATTGCTAAACTGGACTTTGACAGAACTATTTAAAATTGCTGCAATTCTGATCTAGTCTCAATTAAAAATTGTATTATGTATAACTGTAATTAGCTATCAATGTCTGTATCTGTAATGTATGCATTGTTTAGTTTAACTGAAAAAAATGTCTATGTTCTCTGTTTATGAGCTTTTCTCCCCAGGCCTCCACTAAAAATGGGTTCCTAAACCAGTCGGACTTTCCCAGTCACCAAATTTCAATAAATAAAGAAATAAATAACCTGTAATAAGTCTCTCCATCAGCTATATTTAAACTTTGTGATACAACAAAATAATCTATTTTAGTCTTATATACACCGCAACTATATGTGCACAATTATTCCAAATCTTTAAATTGTCACATTTTATAACTTCAAATTTTTTTTATTTTCTCTATCCTCCTTTCTTCATCTCAAATCACAATTAAAATCTTTCATTAATATTATATTAACTCTCCACTGCTATAATTTCTGTATATACCTTGAAATTGTATTTGAATGTTCTATTTCTATACTTGGTACCATTATTGTAAATTCTACCTTTATTATTTTCATTGAATGTACTACTACCGCTCAACTTACTTTGTTTTGTTAACATTTCTTTGTATGTAATTAATGTGGAGCTTTTCTCCCCAGACCTCCACTGGAAATGAGCTCATTTAGGCCCAGTGGACTTTCCCGGTAAACAAATGCAATAAATAAATCATATTTATACTAATTTCTACATAATCCAGAATTTTATGCAATTTTGTCTGCCGTTACTTGTAAAATAGGCATGCAATGCTATAATTCTGTATATCTGATTAGCTATTATAGATCTCAGATTGCATAATCTTCCCATCATTACCTATATTATATTCAATATTTTCTACTGACTTCCTACAAAGTACAACTATGCCAGAACATAGTTATTTTTCTAGGTTCCGTATTGCATCTCCTCCCCAAATTTTTTTACTTGTAATCTTTCCTTGTGTCAATCTTACATCTTCCAATATTATTACGTTGACATCAAAGTTAGTGCACCAATTTAGGATGCCTATTCTTCTACTTATACTTTTAATACTATTTATATTCACTGAAAAAACTCTAAAATTAACATTATATCTATGTTATAGCTTACCAGAAAGTATATCAATTTGAAGTATTTCTCATTTCTGTTATTGGTTTCCTTTCTTTTACACTTCTTCCTTTAAATTTCTTTTTCTGTCTCTTAATCTTTTGCCAGTACAATTATTTTTGCTTTTTACTATTTTTCAGTTTATATCTTTCTCATTACTTATTTCAGAACCACTTTCTGTAATATATTAACTTTTATTTTACTCTTTGTCCTTATCTTTTTGTTTACCCTAATCTTGCTTCCCTTCTTCCTCTATCTTTTATTGCAATAACTTCTACTCTCCATATACTGTCCTCACACTCTTCTTCCCCATCCTTTTTCTCTAGATTACAATCCATCCACAAATGCTCAATCAATTTTATTACTTTTATAAGATTATTCACACTTCTTTGCTTCATTACCTGTTTCCCCACAAATAGAACACTTCCACTAATCACAGATTACTAATCAAATGATCATAGTTTCCAGAGGGAAAAAACATGTTTTAGGTTGTCCCCAATATTTTACAACACCCATGTTACCTTCTACATTTATCATACTAGAGATATGGTCAGTTTTTTTATTCTCCATTTTCAGTACAATATGAGAGTTCCATCCACCAGTCCATAATCCTCTGTTATCTTACACTTTGCTAAAGTCTCTTTTTTTAATTCAGTTCAAAATTAAACATGCATTTTTTTTTGTTTCTCTATGAAATGCTTTAGCCACATAAGAGTTCCAAGGATTACAGTTCTTTTTCAGAACAGATACGTTTTAAAAATAATATCACAGAATGTCTCTCTATGAATAAGAAAAGTTCTTACATTGTGGGCCTTCACTCCCAAAGGGATCATTAAATTATCCCCAATGTCATACCTGTCCATTTCTTTTTCTTTGTTTTATATTTTTTACCACAATTTTCCTTTGATTGTTGGCATTTCCTTTCTTTTGTTCATCTCATCACTTTTCTTACAGTTTCCTTAACACTGTTACCATAAGATTTTTTTCTGGCAATCTTGTTTTAAAATGGCTTCCAATTCCTTTGATTGAATTTTGTCTGTAATTTACCCCACAAAAATAGAAGTTATGTTCTTACCATAACGTTCCATGTTAGTTGTCTGGTTCCATATATCCCACAATGCTACCTCAGATCTCGTTTGTAAGCTAACCCCAGCTTATAATAGTAACAGTATAACTGTAAACAGAGTCCACCTCTAACAACAGGAAGAAAGAAGGGTGACCTACATCCTGAACCAGGAAATATGCACAACAGCATAAGAAGAAGACAACTAACATGGAACTGGTAAGAACATAACTTCTATATGTTAAGTTGTCTATCTCGCCTTCATTCTAGCACCTTGTCCCGGGTGGCCTAACGGAACAGACTCCTGAGAACAGTGGAACTAAAGTTAGCTCTATGCCTAGAAGCTAAATCCAACTTATAATGAGAAATGAAAGTGTGAGGAGTAGCCCAATGCACAAATGGTGTCAATAGGCAGTCTGTCTTGGAAGGCTAAAGAAGTAGCCAAAGCTCTGGTGGAATGGGCCTTAGGTTTATTAGGCAGCTTTTGATGTCTAATTTCATATACAAGGGAAATCAAAGATGTTAGCCATCTGGATAATGTTACCTTTGAAAGTGAAAGTCCCTTTCTGCTTATAGGAGACAAACAGCTGATCAGATTTTCTGAATTGTTTTGTTCTATCCAAGTAGTACCTCAATTGACGGTGAACATCCAGGCAGTGTAATTTTGTTCAGACCTATTGGAGTATTCTGGAAAAAGACAGGTAGATCAATGCTTTGATTTAGATTTGACGAGACCACCTTAGGCAAAAGCGGGTTAGTAGGATACTCTGTCCTTATGAAACAAAAGATAAGGAGGACGACAGCTGAGTGCTTGAAGCTCTGAAACTCTTCTAGCTGATGTAATACCTACCAGAAAAAGAGTCTTCCATGATAATAATTTTAAAGAACAGGAGACTGCAGGTTCGAAAGGGGGAAGAATCAAAGAAGCAAGAACTAAATTTAGGTCCCAAGGAGAAGGAGGATTTCTTATAGGAGGTCTGAGAAGAAAAACTCCTTTCAAAAGGCTTTGCAAAGCTTGTGGGACATTAAGGCAGATTCAGAAATACCCACATGAAAGTTAGAAATAGCTGCCAATTGAACTAAGTGTAGAGGGAGATGAACCTGCATGGAAGAGTTCAGCTAGAAAATCAAGGACTAATTGGATGGAAGCAGTGAAAGGATCTATGTCCTTTCCTTGAGCCCAATATGTGAAGCGTTTCCACTTACTCAAATAAATCTTCAGTGGAAGATTTATGGGAAGCTATCAAAATATCTCGAACAGAGTGAGATAATTGAGGAAGCCTGGCTAAGGTTGGAACTGGAGGAACCAAGCAGTGAGGTTCAGAGAGGGGAGGCGATGAAACTGACCCGACTGATGGATCAAAAGATCTGGAACTAGGTCCAGATTCCAATGTAGAAAGGGGAACCACACTTGTCGAGGCCAGTAAGGAGCAATGAGGATCAATGAGGCCTTCTGAGCGATAGCTTTCTGTATCACTTGAGAGATTAGTGGAAGGGAGGAAATGCATACAGAAGTCCCGGGCCAAACTTGGACTAGAGCGTCTCTGCTGGGTTGGCCTGGTAAAGGGAATAGAGTGAAATATTCTCTGCACTTGCTGTTTTGGGGAGTAGCAAAAGATCGCAGCAAGGCTGACCCCACTTGAGAAAAATTTCTCTCACTACAGAGTCTTTCAGAGACCACTCGTGAGGCATGAGGATAGCTCTGCTCAACTTGTCCGCAATTTGATTGGACTTTCCGGGGATGTGCGTTGCTATCAGAAACGCTGAGAAGAAATCGCCCATTGCTACAGTCTGAGTGCTTATATGACCTGGTTTGTTTGTTGATGTACCACACTACAGACATATTGTCTGTTTGGATTGCAATCGTTCCCAAGGGAAGAGAGTCTTGAAGGGCTTGCAACGCTAAAAGCACTGCTCTCATCTCCAGAACATTTATGTGCAAGTGGCATTCGTTTGGTTGCCATGTGCCCTGGACCGTCCTGCCCTGATAATGCCCCCACCCGATCAGGGAGGCATCCGTTGTCAGAGTAGCAACCGGAGGGTGGAACAAAGGTCTTCCCAACAAGAGCTGAGGGAAGACATCCACCACATGAGATGATTTTGATCATAATGGTGTGAGACATTGGAAGTTGCTGGTATGACCATTGAGTAAAGAGCATCCATTGAAGGATCCGCATGTGGAATCTGGCTAATGGAAGCAGAGGTATGGCCGCTGCCATAATTCCCAACACTTTCAGAACTAACCTGGCTTTGATTCTGTTGTTGTTGAAAAGGAGTGATACCAGTTTGTGAATGTCTGTTATTCTCTGATGTGTTAGTCTACATGTTTACTGTATCTAGATTTGCCTATGTAAAACAGACTTTAATTTATTGAAATACCCAGCTTTTGACAAATGCGAAAAGTGTAATCCCTGGCCATCAGAAGGAGATGCTTGGTGGGAGCTGTGAGGAGCCAGTCGTCCAAATATGGAAACACCTGGAATCCTTGTCGTCTCAGGTGAGAAGCTACCACTGCCATGCATTTGGTAAACACCGGGGCAGTGGTGAGACCAAAGGGCAGGGCCCTGAACTGAAAATGACTGGTTCCCAGCCTGAAGCGGAGGAATCTTCTGGCGCCTGTTCATTTTATGTGATGCATCCTGAAGGTCTATAGAGCACATCCAGTTTCCTTTGCCCAAAAGGGGAAGGATGGATTGCAGCGTGACCATCCGAAATCTTGTTTTCTTGACTGATCTGTTCAAGATACCGAGATCCAAAATTGGTCTCCAGTCCCCTGTTTTCTTTGGAACTAAAAGAACCTTGAGTAGATTCCAGATCCTTGCTGGTCTGCTGGAACTGGCTGAATTGTTTTTGCAAGCAGTTTTGAATCCAAAGGTGGAACATCTGGAAGGGATTTTTTGACTGATTTGGAATACGAAGAAAGGGATAGAATAGCCGGAAATGATGGACTGTACCCATTTGTCTTGAGTCAGGATAGGAGCTTCTCTGGTAGCAGGACAATCTTCCCCGACTGCCTCCAAGAGATGGGTCGGGCAACAACTCAGGGATGCTGAAAGGGCTTGTCAGGGAAGGCTTCCCGATGCCCTGGACCCCCTGCCCCTAGGGCGATGTCTACCATTGTTATTCCCGCCTCTGCCTCTGGTGGGGAAACAACTCTGTGCATCAGGCGAAGTCCCTTGAGATTGTTTACGGAACCACATCTTTCCACCTTTCTGGCCTTTGGGGTAAGGCCTAGAAGGAATAGAAAAATGGACTCCGACGGCAGAAAGGGTCTTGCCATCAGTTTCGCACCTAGTCAAGGTTTCTTTCACTTGAGGACCAAAGAGGGATGATCCATCAAACGGGGAGTTAGTGAAAGACGTCTTGAAGCATCCAGGCATGCCTACGTAAGGCCACACCTGTCCCTTGGCTCGAAAGAAGGCGCATGGAGGAGTTGGTTATGGAGTTAAGGGTAGCCAGCTGCGTGTTCATCTTATCTTGAAACCCGCAGCTGTAGGGTCCTTTAACATTTCACTCGCTTCCTTGATCAAGTCCCTTTGAAGGGCAGTAAAATGGCACAGGTAGTTCAGCATGGTAAATGTCGCTGACGAGAACATCCGCTACCTGTCCATGGACCTAGATTCCTTGTTAGGTGGATGGACAGGTACTGAAGGATCAGCTAGCTCCTTCTTAGTGGCAGCAGCTACCACCATAGCATCCACAGAAACTCCTTTTGTTAAGAACTGTTTGTCTGCTGGTGCCGTTATGAACTTGGAGGGTCTCCTGGGAGTGGGGTCCACTGAATCAGGAGCCGTCCATGCCTTCTTAGCAACCACCTGCATGAGGGGGTCAAAGGGGGACACCCAGGAAGTGGAAGGGCGAGCCAACGCCTCAAGATACACAGATAAGGGTTGAGGGCTGGCCAATTTCCCCTCTGTTTCAGGATCTCCAGAATGTCTGCAAATGAGACATCTTCAGAAGGGGAACGGGGGGAACCCTCAGAATCATCCAAATCTGTGTCTGACGTGATGGACTCAGGTGAGTCAATGTGTTTCCTCTTACACTTCCTCTTCCGAGGGGCTCTTCTGCCAACTCAGGAGAGGCCTCGGAAGAGGATGAAATCCCCACAGGGGGTTCCTGAGGAGCTGGCTCTCTGCGGTCCAGGATGAGGGAGTGAGTCGACTTAACCTGAGGCACTGTAGATGGAGGGGAGCCGACTGTGGAGTAGAGCCAGGCTCTAACACCATGACCTCGAATGCACCCCTGTCAGGCAGAGCCAGAGGTCCCAGCTAAGAACCCCTCGGCACCGACAGTGATGGCTCAGAGGCCGATGTCGGAGCCGAGAGAGGGACAAGGGTCCGATGCCCCGAGATTCTTCCAAGGAAGAATGCCGAAGACAATTGTATCGGCTCCGACGCTATCACAGTCTCGGTTCGCGACGACGGCCCGAGCTCAAGAGAGTCGAAGGAGGAATATATTGATGGACGGGGCAGGCATCGACTGATGAGTCGGGCTCTGAAGCATCTGGGCCAGTGCCTCGGACTTAAACTCACTACCCTCTGAAGGTCATGATCCGACAGCCTATCTTTGGCTCCGTTCAGACAGCAGGGGAGATCCTGGATGAACGGAGCCAAGAGATGGTGACCTGGACCTCTTCATAGTTGTCGGCTCCGAAGGTCTGGTCGGAGCCGAAGCTGAGGGAACCACAGAAACTGTGGACTGAGACTCATCGGCTCCAGCTCTCGCTCAGTTGTCGGAGCCGAAGACCTAGATGCCTTAGAGGGCTTCCCAGTAGAAACAGAAAGGGAATCCTCTGGCTTGAGTAAGCCCCTTAAGATCAATTTATTTTTCTTTCCTGCAGGACCCTGGGGCTGAAGCCATGGCACACAGCACAGGAGTCCTGCAGGGTAGACACAAGAAGTGTGAGCGTCTGTCAGAGACATTTTCTGACAGCACGCATCACACTAGACCTTTGCTTCCTTAGACATTTTTAAAAGGTGTAATCAAACACACACAAACACACTAATTACACCCTGTCAAGTTTAAATTATAATAAAAACACTAACTAGGTTTTAAAATAAAAATAATACAAGAGAAAAAGGCCAATAGGCCCAAGGGAAAACCTAAAGTTCTTGAGGGAAAAACGGAATTTTTTAGAAGGGGATAAAAATTTCTCTAAACTAAGGGAAATAAGTAAAAATATTAAAATTAAAGGGGTTTTAATAGACTAAATTACACAAGAAAAAGTCACTTACCAAGAACCGGTAGAAAACCAACCTCGATAGCTGTAGCGGCAAACGAGATCTGAGGTAAAGCATTGTGGGATATGGAACCAACTCGAAGCTTAACCCATCCAGCAAGAATGAAGGCGAGATAGACAACTTAACATCATTTTTTCCACTGTCCAACTCACTCTGCAATAACAATTCACGCAAAATATCATTCCACAACAATCCCAGAGGGTTAATATAACATTTCCATTATTTTGGATGTTTGCTTCCAATGAAAGAAAACTACAGTTGTGTACTCTTACCATAAATGTAGATGTTCGAGTGTGTTCACTGTTGCAGTCATCACTGTAGAGGTCTTCCTGCCAGCAGCAGCCCCCGATCAGCCAGAATCCCAAAGTCTGGATCGGGCGCCAGCTGAGGTCGCATTTATCCTGACATCAATGCGCCGGAAGGTATAAAGACCTCAGCTGACGCCATTTCCCCAGTTTTTCTTGCCCCAGAAGTCAGGTGCCCAGAAAGAAAAGGCTAAAAAATAAACCATGCCCAAAACCTCAGCAGCCAAAATACCTCATAACAGACAATACAAGGAAAAAACAAAAGAGGGGATAGGAGGGAGGGTAACCCGGACTACAACAGTGAACACACTCGAACATCTACATTTATGGTAAGAGTACACAACTGTACTATGTCCTTTGTGGTTCACATTTGCAGTCATCACTGTAGGGTTGAGTCCCAAAGCTAAGAAGGGTGGCTGGAGGAGAAACAGAGGAAGCGGTCACAAAACCTTGCAAAACCGCAGAAGCAAAACCTGCCCTGGATTTAGAATAGAGAGGGAGGTTGTAATGCTTAGAAAAAGTATGTACAGAACTCCAAGTGGCAGCTTCCAAAATATCTTTGGTAGGAACCCCACAAAGAAAAGCTGCTGAAGTAGCAGTAGCCCAGGTAGAATGAGTCCTAACATTAACAGAACTTGATGCAATGGGCAATCCACTTGGAAATAGTTTGCTTAGTGATTGCTTTCCCCTGAACAGTAGGAGCATAAGCGACAAACAACTGATTAGATTTCCGGAATATCTTGGTCCTGTCCAGGTATAGATGAAGCTGTCTGTGCACGTCTAGAGGGTGCAAAAGAATTTCTTCCTCACTTTGAGGATTAGGATAAAAGGTAGGCAAATGAATAGACTGATTCAAGGCCACTGCCCAAACCACCTTGGGCATAAATGTGGGATTAGTCCGTAGAGATACCCTGTCCTGATGAAAAATAAGGAAGGGTTCCACAGCCATGAGTGCTTGCAATTCCGAAATTCTTCTTGCAGAGGTAATAGCTAAAAGAAAAGCAGTTTTCCAAGACAAAAATTTTAAATCCATGGAAGCTGCAGGTTCAAAAGGAGACAAAGTTAATTTCTCCAAAACATAGTTAAGATCCCAAGTGGGAACAGGAGCCCTTATAGGGGGCCGAATATTCTTAGCCCCTCTAAGAAATTGTTTAAGTAATGGATGAGAAAAAATCAGAGGATCCATATCTTAATGCGCAGAAATAGCAGAAGCATGAAGCTTAACAGATGAAAAAGATAACTCTGTCAGATACTGTAAAATCAGAGGAATGTTCGGGACAGAAGAATCACCACCCTGGACTTGACTCCAGGAGCAAAATCTTTTCCATTTTCCCGCATAAGATTTTCTAGTGCTGGGCCGTCTAGCTTCAAGGATTACATCCAATACCTGTTTGGAAAGGGCAGAGGTGTTTGCAGACCCTGGATCCACCAGGCAGCTAGATGCAGAGTCTTGACATGACTGTGCAGTATCTGGCCATCCCGTTGAGACAGGAGATGAGGGATTTGAGGCAGAATCCAGGGAGGCTCCTGAACCAAGGTCATCAGAGTGGAATACCAGAATTGCCGAGGCCTATTGGGAGCCAGTAGAATCATGTGCGGTCTGTCCTGTTTTATCTTCAGAAGTACCAGAGGTAGAAGAGGAAAGGGAGGAAAAGTATATACTGAGAGGTGTTTCCAACTGAATGAGAGGGCATCCACTTTCCATGCTAGTTTGTGGTAGGTCCTTGTGCAGAATGTTGGAAGTTGATGATTCTGAGGGGATGCAAAGAGATCCATGTCCGGACATCCCCAAGCCTTTATAATCATCCTGAATATCTGAACATCCATTCGTGTGGATCTGAAATGCATCTGCTCAATGCGTCTGCCAGAGTGTTGTCTTTCCCTGGCAGGAATTGCGCCTGTAAGTCAATACTGCAGGTCAGAGCAGTGTACCAGAGATTCATGGCTAATCTGCACAGGGGTTAAGAGTAAGAGCCCCCCTGCTTGTTGATGTACCACATCACTGTAGTGTTGTCTGTCCGTATTAACAATTGTCCTGGTAGATGAAGGTCCCTGAAGGCTATCAGGGCATTCTGTACAGCTAGCATCTCCTTCAAATTTATGTGCAGGTGCGTTTGTTCCTTCGTCCAAACACCCTGAAGACATCTCCCGTGCATGTGGGCTCCCCAGGCATAATCTGAAGCATCCGTTGTCAGAACTTGGTTGGTCGGCGGAGGACAAAAAGGCTTTCCCTTGTTCTGTAGACAGGCTTAGGCCCACCAAAGAAACTCTCGCTGGAAACGAGGAAAAATCATGACCACTGTTTCCAAACTGTGGTAATGCTGAGACCAGACACTCTTGAGGTACCACTGCAGTTTCCTCATATGCAGCCTTGCATATGGTATTAGCAGAATGCAGGAGGCCATGTAACCCAAAGTCTGCAGAATTTTTCATGCAGTCAGCTGTTTCACTGAAGCCAGGTGTCAGAAAAAAGAAGGCAGTTGCACTTTTTTGTCTGGTGTCAAGGAAGCCATCTGGGTTGAAGTACTCAGAAGAGCACCCAGGAAATAAATCTGTTGTGTGGGTACCAGATTTGATTTCTTTAGATTCACTGTGAAACCGAGGCACAGAAGACGACGCTGCACAAAAGCTAGATGCCGAAGTAGAGTGTCTTTGTCGTCCGCTTGAAGAAGACAGTCATCCAGATAAGGGTAAATTTGAATCCCAGTCTGTCTGCAAAATGCCATTACCGATGCCATGCACTTCGTAAAGACCCTGGGTGCAGTAGATAAGCCAAAGGGCAGCACAGAGAACTGGTAATGTTTCGAGCCCGCTTTGAAACGCAGATACCTTCTGCACTCTTGCCTTATAGGAATATGCAGGTAAGTTTCTTTTAAGTCCAAAGTCACCATCCAAGCTTTCTTGCCCAACATAGGCAGCAGCTGCTGCAGCGTGAGCATCTTGAATTTTGGTATATCCAGGAAGGTGCTTAGTACAGAGAGGTCCAGTATTGGTCTCCACAAATTTTCCTTCCTGGGAACCAGGAAAAGTCTGGAATAAAATCCTTGCCCTATTTCTAAATTTGGTACCAATTCTATGGCCCTCATAGCCAGGAGGGACTGAACCTGCCATTGTGCCTCTGCCCTCTGATGATTTGGCAGTTCTGGCCAACCGTTCGGTTTTTGCATAGTGTGGAAATTAAATCTCTAACCTCTTGAGACTATGTCCAGAACCCATTTGTCCCGAGTTATGTGGCTCCAATTTTGATAAAAAAGAGAAATCCTTCCCCCCAAAGGAGCTTCGAGGAGAGGAGCCCCTGAAACCAGAAAGGGAGAGTCATAAAGACAGTTTTCAGTAGGGTTGAGACTTATCTTCACCTCCCTTGGGAGAGGGGGCACTCCACTGCCTATTCCTAAAATGGGACTGTGTCTGTCCCCTACCTCTGGAATGCCTGAATCTGCCTCTCTGAGACTTGTCCGAGCCCAGAAAGGACCAAGGTTTAGTTGGCCAGTGTCTGCTAAATCTAGGAGGTTGCACTTGTAGAAAATCCTTAACCGTCTTTATAGATTTGGCTTTGTCTTCCATTTTCAATACCTCTTCAGCTTTGGACCCAAACAGAACATCGTGCTGCAAAGGGGCATCCAAAAGTTTGGCTTTAATCTGATCCGGCAAGCTTTGATCTCTTAACCAAGCATGTCTTCTAATAACAGCGCCAGTTGTTGAAGCCCTACAAGAAGCTTCCAAAGAATCAAAACCACAATGCAGGGTATGCTTACCCACTTGTTCAATAGCATGCAATAAATCCTGTAACTCCTGATTATCCGCACCAATAGACACAGCTGAAATCTTTTGTTGAAATACAGACAAAAGGTATTGCTGATACTTCAGCATATGAAATTGACAGCTCAAAGCCCTAATAGACAACATAGCAGAAGTATAAACCTTTTTACCCCATCTCTCCAAAGCCCTGGACTCTCGGTCAAAGGGAATATGATTTTTAGCAGAGACTGCTTTAACACCCTTAGGACCCTGAGAAATTGTTTCCGGATCAGGCGAAAGATTTTTAAGAAGAAATTTATGAGAATCTGGAACCCTATAATACCTATCCGGTTTGGCCGAAGTAGAGGAAAAAGAATCAGGAGAGAGAGAAGCTTCTGAAAAAACATCAATAATGTCCAATACAGGGGGGAATAGCCAGAGGCTTATGCTGTGGGAGAAGAAGAAAATCCCTAAGCCTTTTCTTTGATTCAGAGAATTCCTACCCTTCCCAGTGAAAATGCACCCTCATATTATGCAAAGTTTCACCAAAAGAATAATCCTCAGGAGGAGAGGTGGAAGGAAAGGAATCTTCAGCATCAGAATCCTCATAAAGAGGAAAAAAATAATCCTGCTCAAGGGAAGAAGCAGAAGAAACAGAAATTTGGTCTGAAGAATCATAATTGGACTGTAATCTAGGCTTCTTGTCAGGAGGGGGATGAGAACCCCTGATCATAGTTAAGAGATCTTCAGCCATCCTAAGCATCTGCCTCAGAGGCCTATGACCCTGATCTAAAGGTGCCTGTGCTAGCCACTTCACTTTAGCTGGAGCCTTAGACTTTGACGTAGCATGTAAACCTGAATCCACATTTACAGGAAGCTGTGAAGGCCGGAGAACTCCCTCAGAAGCCGGTACTGGCCTACCAGCTCCGGACCCAACTGAGGAAGCAGTGTCCGAAGGTCCAGTCCCTGGCAATTCTGAAGACCCCATCAGCGCCACACCAGAGTTGGTAGAGGCAATTGGTTCAAAAGAGGTGGACGACAGGGGATGCAAAGGCACCTCACTGACGACCATTGAACCAGCAACTGGCAATAACTGAGTAACATCCTTTGCTGTGGACCTCGGAGGCCTGTCTGCATCCCTGCACCTCTTATACACCCCAGAAGCTGGAAAAGAATCTGAAGACATGTTATAATTAAACCTTTTTCCAAAATAGTAAAAGGCAAAGTTATATCTACGCCTAATAGTACGCTGATTAAATATAGCACAAAACACACAATCAGCAACGTCGTGGTCAGGACCCAGGCAGGGAATACAGTAAGAGTTTAAATCCCTATGTGGTATTTGCTTCCCATAAGAAATACAACTATTAACTTTTACTGACATCTGACTGGAGCAAGAAAAAGACCTCCCCAACGGGGTACTTATCTGTAAAAAATGAAAATCCTGGGATTAGATCCAAAAACAAACAGGAACAGGACGACCGGCATCAGTGAACTGCAAAGGGCACCACGCGGCAAGAAAGACTGGGGAAATGGCATCAGCTAAGGTCTTTATACCTTCCAATGCATTGACGTCAGGATAAATGCGACCTCAGCTGGTGCCCGATCCAGACTTTGGGATTCTGGCCGATCAGGGGCTGCTGCTGGCAGGAAGAACCCTACAGTGATGACTGCAACAGTGAACCACGAAGGACATCAAATTTTGCTGGAACAGCTCCTCAAAATTCTATACAGCTTCAAATACCAGACCAGAAGTCACCATCTTGGATCTCCTTGAGTGCTGAGGCAACATTGCTCAAGGACCAGAATATGCATTCTCCTAATGAGTAGGGGAACAGCCTGGCCAAAACTCCCATAGTAAATACAACGCCAGGTATCCCATGAAAAGAGACCATGGACTAACATGGCCAACAAAGGATAAATAAAAAAATAACATGACAGCTAGAATTCTTTCTGCAGTGTTTCACCCAGTCAAACTCATTTTCCTTTAAGCCTGCTAATCTAAATAGTAATGATTTACAACCAGTTTCCACACACAGTATTTAATATGCTTATTTGTGTTTTATTGACCCATTTACTAAAACCAATCCTCAAAGGAGATCAGAAACTGCTAGTGTCAAAAAATATTGGCCCTGTTCTCTCTTCTCCCAAAATAAGAGGTACTGTAGCTTCTTCAGTTGATGTCTACTGGATGTACTCCTCAAAGGGGATTAGAAGTCAACAGCATCAGTAATACATGCTCATTAGAAAAGTACTTTGATTTGAGAATATCTTAATGATCTGTGAAAGATGATAATTATATCTTTCATCATAATCTGCAGATCACCATTAGATTTAACTCCTAACAATAAAGACAAATAAGCAGCAGGGTCGTGAATCAGTTTAATACATTTGTATACATCCCCATTTAGAAAAATAAATAAAATATGATTTTATAATGAAACAGACACCCACAGTTTAGACTTGAAATTATACTGACATTATATATCTATTTTGATAGATTTATTATTTTACTCTGAAGAGACCAATACTATACATCGTTTTCAGCTGACACATTTGTCAAAGTTGCACCCTTTCAATTTACAAAATCTTTTTGGTCTGAATTCTACCATAATTTGAAATGAAAATATCTATCTACTGCTTCAAGATGATGATATGAAATTTTTTGAACAAGATCCCCTCAATAATCCTGATTTCATTTTGTTTTGAACAACCTTATAGTTTCTAAGTAAAGTAGATGACATACACCCAAATATGTGCATGCCTATTAGAATTACAAATTAGGTATTTTTGCTGCAACGTGACTTAAAATATCATTTCATAGAATGTACAAGTGATATGACGTGGAAACATACTGAGGTTGCCAGCTTGAAAAAAAATGCTGAATATACATTTTTATGAAACGAATGTCAAGAGCAGAGCATCTAAATGGCAGTATAAGACTACTGGTTCTTCCTAGCAATAAAGTGTCATTTTTGTAAACTTATGAAGTATCGCAACAAATTTCTGAAAATAATATATAATCACTCGTTTGTCTTTTGGCTTTTTCCCGGTAAGGGGTCGCCACAGCGGAACTCCGGTTCGCTAATGATTGGCAGTAGATTTTTACGAAATGCTGAGGTGCCAGCTCAGCGCCCAACCTTCAACAAAGGCACGCCCATTTACGCACGCATGTCTTTCGAATGCTACCCAAACCGCGGGGAGGACATGCTGACTTCACAAAGAAGGCACTCCCAAGCCACGCCGAGAATCGAACGGGAGAACCTCTTGTTGTGAGGTAACAACGCTACCGCCGTACCACCGCGGCATTCTCTAAATAATATATAATCACTCCCTAGCTAAAAATGCACTTAACTCTTGGGACACAAAATTTTATTCTTTCACAGTGTGAGTGGGATAAGACAAGTGCCAAACAAGTCTGTACAGGTGTGAAGTATACAAGATTGTTTACCTCTGATTTAATAACAATGAAGTAGTAGCCTAGGCCATTATAGTGCTCAGTGTACTGAGCAAAGGCTCAGTATAGCACTCATGATAAAAACTAAGTGTAAAGCAAATGTTCAAACTGTGACAGTAAAGACATGATCCAAATCCACTGTGACCTGTCTGGGAAAAGCTATTCTCCTTTGCAGCATCCTTTTGAATTTAGCCTCATAGCTTTAGCCTCTTAAAAGCCATGCAGTGTTGCAATGAAAACATTAAATATTGTTTTTCTGGTGACACACAAAATGTTTCTACTTCTGATCTAATGAGAACTCAATAAAGAAGTAATCTAGACAATTATTCTGTTGTGTACTGAGCAGAAGTTAAAACAACTCAACAAATAAAAGCAGTGCATAATGCAAAAGTCATACTAGTGAAGGGAGCACCTCTAAATGTAATGTATCAGTTACTCTCAGATTTTATAATGAAATTTTCAGAGAGTAACAACAAAGTGATCAGCTGCAAAAGTGTATACAATTCATATTCCATTCTTAGGAGTCTCAGTGCAGTCCATCACTAAATTCAGCCCCAAATTATTAGCTGTTCAAACATTTAGCTTGCTAACTACTGGGTATATCAACTGAATAAAAGTCTGAGAACGCATACAGGGTTTTTAATTCTGATGTAATTAAAGTTCAGAAAATACGTTTTCTAGGTCATTATCATACCAAAGATGCTAAATGGAAGTTCGGTACATTTAGGATGCAATACAAAATGTTTGGTAGTAAAGGCATAAATACCAAAGGCTATGTTGCATATTTATACTTTTCAGTGTCTCTCTCATGTTTTGTTATGAAACTTTAAGATGGTAATGATAGGGTGATCATCTACAAAATGCCCAGAAGACTGCTTTCTACTCTGAAGAATTTCGATGCATTTCAGTGTTGAGTTTGAAACACCTGCCTTAGCCTGATTGAAGGCATAGCATTGTAAAATGGCATTTTGCAAACATTTTTGGTAAAATATGTAGGATTTTTTCTTCTAAGTCAGATAATTTGAACAAATGTATCCTGGACAATAACATTACCAGTGTTCTTGTGCAAAATCAAATAGGCATCATGTGGACACCAGTTATAGTGCCAGACTGAAAAAACAAGCCCTCTGAAACACCAGAGTACATTTCAATATTAAAAAAGCATGGAGTTCTAATAAGGTACTTGGAATTAAAACACCCTCAAGTAAGACTTTCTATTCCCCAGGATTTCACTGCATCTCCATCATTGTTTTACATGGTACAGATTTGCTTTTGTAAGCATAAAGAATGTAGTCTCCCTTTTTATGCAGTAAAAAAATGTTGCCTTGACTGGTGTGTGATGCCCACCACTGCGACCAATATGTGATGGCCACAGCTGCTACCAATATGTGATGGCCATCACTGCCACCCACATGTGATGTCCCCAGGTTTGGCCAGTAATCAAGGATCCTGAATACTCACCACTGGCACTGGAGAGGGACATGCACTCAGAATACAAATGGATGCACTTAGTATTTCCAGATGCAGACCTGTCTGCATAGGTTCATAGGTGTGTACTAGGCTAATAGCCCTGGAGCCATTACAAGCCTAGTCCCATAGGATTATTCTGTCATTATGCCACAAGACCTTAGTTCCCAGTGCCTCTGTCGAGTACAGCCACTGCAGTGATCCCTGGAGTGAATTTTCTATTTCCCATCCACTCATCAAGAATTCTCTTGAAGAAGGCCAGTGAGGTGCTCTGCTTGACATGTTATCGGAAGTCTATTCCATAGCATGGGCAGTCTCTGGGTTATGAATCTGTCCCTCCAGCATGTCCTGTTGATTGTGGTAATGAGAATGAGGTCTCTGTAGTGTATGGTGTGTAGTGGTTGGGATTTCTTTAGATGCAGCATTTCTAATGGAGCTGGGTCAGACACGGCTTTGTAAGTCAAGCAGAGATCACCTCTAAGTAGGCGATATAAGAGAGAGAATAGTTGGATTTTTTGAGTTTGCCCATATAGGACAACTGTTTAAATCCTAGGATCATCTTTGTGAGATACTTTTGTGGCCTCTCCAGTTGTTCCAAGTGTCTAGTGAGGTATATGCCAAATGGGGCACTGTACTTGATGATTGGCATAATGAGTAGAGGGAGAAAATGGCCTCTTTCTTCCTGGATGCAAAACCTTTAGTAATGAAATGTGCCACATAGGACTTTCTGACCACAGTGACAATGTGGTGGTCAAAAGACAGATTGCTGAACCTGTATCCCAGATCTCTTACAATGCACCAAGTACAATTTCCCTGAAGAGCCAAAGGGAGCACATTAATCCCAGGGTCTGAATGTCTCTATATCTCTCTCCCTCCAGGTCCGCAGTGAGACTCCCTACAGGTACTGCTGTAGGGTTTGATCCTCAGCAGAGTGTCCAAGTCTCTGTGAACCCCATGCTTTGTGTCCCTGCCCTAAGTAGCTGACACACACACACACACACACACACACACACACACACACACACACACACACACACACACACACACACACAAAAACCTAACACAGATTACCTGCTCTACCAACTTTGTTTCAGTGCCACCAGTCAGTTACTATAAGGCTCTTAAAAGGGTATCCAATAACGCTGAGTAAAATTAATATTAATACAAATTATAGTAGTTCACCAAGACAGCTAGGCCCTCTGGAGTGGCCCATACAGTGTCATCAAATAAATATAAGTACTCACAAGGTTAGATACTTTCTACAAGTATTAGCCACAATAAAAGTTTAAATATATTTAATAATAAATAATAAAACAGCATGAAGATACTTAATATTTATTCACAATAAACCTCAGATTTCAGATAACATGGAAATATTGAAAAGAACATTGATGGACAGACTATGACAAATAAAAGAAAACATCTAAACTAAGCATCACTATATTCCTGACTAATCTAAAAGAATTACTGTCCCGTAATTAAGTTAGTAACTACTACCAGACAAGATGATGTGGGTGAAGGTCCTTCTAGTCTGGTTCCTCAAAACAGAATACTCAGTACTCTGATATTTCTCTTTGTAATATCCAAAATATAATTTCCAAGAGAACTGGCAGAATCACCTCATCTGGTCACCTGACTCTAGGTTCTCACAGTCCCTGGGGCTTCCCCTCTTTACTAAGCTAATGGACAAAGGAGTTTTCCCAGACCTAGCATCCCTGGTCCTATTCAGCATTGTGGGGTGACGTTTTAATGGTTTAACAGCTCAATTACATTTCCCTTATTTTCTTAAAGCAAGCTAGCTGGTTAACCTTTGCTGTCTCAGTATATTCTATTAAAACATGTACATTTAATTCAGTTGTAGTAATACATGTACATTTCTTTTCATTTCAGCAGGGTGCATTTTTTTGATACATTTTAACACTAGCAAACCTCACAAATACATTTTCAGCTCAAACATCGGTACAAATCAGTTTGATTTACAAATGACATACAGTTCTAATACATTTGTAACACAAGCAACTTGTATAAATTTGTTTGATATTCAAAGGACATATCATTCTTTACAAAACTAACTGGCTATGCTGGCACTTGCCTGTATCATCACATGGTGAAGTAAAAATTATTTTTTACTTCTCATCTAATGAGGATTTAGTTCACATGTGCTATTGGCATTAGTTTCATTCAGCCTTGCAAGCAATGGTCACATAGGCCTAAGCTGAAAATCAGGTATGGTGCTTTACTGTGAAAAAAAAGCCACTAAGATGTTGGATATTTTACTTGTTACCTGTATATAGGTGGCCATATATTAGTTACTGTAGGATCATAGAACATTACTAGGCTAATGGCCCTGGGTCTCTTACAAGTTTTAGCCTAGAGTTTATCCCCCCAAAAAAACCTCAGTCAGCACGTCACTCCTGTCAATGAGGGACAAAGGTGGAACCTCTGGGACAAATTTGTGGTTTCCCATCCACTCATGAAGATTAGGCTTGAAGTGGGTTAATAACAACATATGTATTGCTCATCACACTGAGCTACTGGGCCAAAGATTTCTAAAAGGGTACTTGGGTACAAAACACACAAAGTGTTCCATTGGACTATAATCCTTCTGACAAAGTACACCTGTTTTGACTACAAAGTCATCATAGAAATATACTGGATCCATTTTGCTCTTTTATTTTTTTTAAATTGGATACCACTCCAAGCAAAACCACATCAATAGTCATTCAGAAGTGTTCCTACCACTGCACTTTTCTCTCATACAGTTTCTCACAGTAATGTATCATAAACCACCAGCTTCTTAAGATGTGTAGTACTTTGGGTCTCCTGATTTGTATCCCTGATGCTGAAACATTGAGCTTTTCTGTACATCTAACCTCAAATCACACATCAATATGCTTCATTTTCAATATATTCAGCGGTCACTGTGTGACCATGACATTCAGTGTGATGTCATGTACATCTGTGATAGTGTAACAGAAGCTAGGACCTGAATACTACTGACTTGTATAATCCTGTTTAGTATCCTGTTCAGTTGGAGCACTGAAGTATTTTATGTGGTGCATTCAATGATAAGTGTAACACTAGCAAGGAGTGTATTCTTTATGTGATCACAGTGTGTGTGTTTTTATTACTGAAATAGACTCTGTAGGACATACATGTATGTCCCTGCATGAAAACATATAGGTGAATTGTCATGTGTAAACACTGATGCTGGAAGTTTAAGAGGACTCGGTGGAGAAGTGTAGTACATGTTATATATTTCAGGAAGCGTAAATTAATAGCCTTTTCAAAAACTGTGTATCCCATATCTAGTCTCTACCACTCACTCTAGTCACAGATTTCTATAGATGACTTTTTCTCAACCAGTAGAAATTACTTGTCCCATGCATAAACTTATCTTTTTATGTAATTCATTGCCAATATTCAGAACATCCTTTTCTGGACCAGCTATAAGACCTTCACCACATGACCCTTGATGTGGAATTATTGTCCTGTACGTGATCTATGCCTAAAGTATTTCCATTTTTCTTGTTTTCTTCATAATTGACAAACTGCTGTTATCAGATGATGTACAAAAATCAGATTTTTCCTAAACTACATTTTTTTGTGTCAAGCAAAAATGAGAAAGCAGAGAAAAAGGCGATTAAAGTTACAGTATAAAATATTAAACTTCTCCAACACAAAAATCTACATTTCCATTTATCTGACTTTTCAGAAAGTATTTTATTATTTATTAATATCATAATCGCTTAGAATGGTACTCATAACCATAGGCTTCAGCAGAGTAGGGCTTTTTAACATAAAAAAATCATGTACAAATCCTTAAGTGATTCACAGAGGTGCCTATGCAATTTTGTAAATCCCTCTACACAACTGAGCAGGCTTGATGAAAATCCAGAGCAGCTATAAAAATGATGAGTCTCCTAATCAGCCACAATTAATAAAATGTGCTGCATCTCAGCAAGGGCTACATATAAGTTCTGAATTTAGTAGGCGATAACCGAATAATGCCATAGCCTATCTTTCAAATGGAGGCCCCAGTGTAATGCGCATGGCGATCTGCTTCCCAGAATTACATACATGGTGAACATAATCAGCTAAAATTGCTGTGATACAATTTAAATTTTAAAAGTTAATGACAACTATCAGTTCAAATATGGAGTATGGTTCAGGCTAACTTGTTTCACAGCTGTATATGATCCCACATAGCCTTGGCAATATTAATGCTCTTTCCATAGAAGACATCCACAGAGATGATCCATTTTGTTTACATATACTAAAAGCAGGGGCAGTATATAAGCATACCAAAGTATTGTAAGATTTTTGAGTTTCTCATAGGCATACAACACTCCATCAGTAATGATTTATCTTTTGCTGCTGAGCAGCAGAAAGCAAATTGATAGCTGTCTTAAAAATGGAAAAAGTAAATGAAGTAAAACAGGATAGACTTTACTATACCCACAGCCTTTCCTCATTCTGTGTAAAACATCCTACAATGAATGCCACACAGTATAAAACCAGAAATTGTTATAATTGGAAACTGTTAACTTGCAAACATATTCAAACAGCTATGACTCTATTTGACAGAAGAACATTAGTTATCAGACTTAATGCTATAGTAATACATAGCACTGTATACACTATTTTTATTTTTTTGTTTGTTTTCACTGCTTGATTTCATGTTGCCTCTGTCTGCTTTGTTTCCTCAAACTCTCATGTGTACCTTTGTTAGGTGGAACTACAAACTTCTCTGACAGTAGGCCTTCAGGTAACTCGGTGTCTATCCCCAGGGAGTGAGTGATGCTATGGACAGTTTTGAGTGTGGTGCCATGATTCATCATACTTAATGCAGTCCATGGAAATGACTAGTGCAATGAAGTCAGAAAATAATTGCCCTTGTTTTACTGTGAGATGACATAAGGGGGTTCCTGGTTTCCACCAGGAGTCACACAGATGTTAAAGTGCCCAAATCTTCCCTCTGAAATAGGAGAACTGGCCATGGGTACTTCATCTTACTCCCTTACCAGTGGCTCAAGTCCATTAACAACCTCGGGTCATAAATAATACAGATGGATGCCCTGCCTTAGTGACATTGAGCTTGCCACTATGTAATGTATAGCGGAGTAATGCACACATCTGTACCTTTTATTATCACAATATGCATTATATTGTTGGGCTGTGGATATTTACAACTTGTTCAGTGAGTGGTAATAACATTGTGAACAAATGTGTTCCGTTAAGTAGCAATGTCCACAAATTTACTTTATAGAAGCAGGGTATCTTCACATCATTGTCTGTTTAATATTCATAATACTGATATGATACCAGAATAAAAACAGAATAGACAGCTACTTCTTTTTTGTCCCTTTCCACAGCTAGTAAATGCAAGACTGCCCTATGTTTACAAATATGGTGGGTGCTGCATGTGTAGGAAACAAGTAGTTGTAAAGTTATTCATGTTTCATATTGCTTACCAGCAAAAAGTTGAATGTTTTTGTATGTGAAAAAGTTTATTTTGTAGACAGCTTCATGGTAGCACAATTAAAACTTATTGTGCCATATCTTGTTTTATTTTTAATATTGTTCGTGTTTGTTTTTAAATATGGAAAAATATGTTTTTTACTGTCAAATTATGTACACCGAAAGAGCATCTATATTCCAAAAATCAGTTACTTTGAATGTGATTTTGTGCGGAAGAGCATGGTTTTTACAGTGAAGATGTATTTGTTAGATATGTGGCAGTGAATATAGTGACTACTGCTGCAATAAATGTAAACAAAAGTAGGTATTTGCTATAAATAAAAACATCTGTCTCAGACATCGAACCTGATGCTGATCAAATGATGCCTGTGGATATTTACAACTTGCTCAAGGAGTGGTAATAACATTGCTTCTGTCCATATATCTGATGTGTATCATCCTTTTATATTGACTGATGTTAGTATATAGAGGTGAAAAGTTTGATTCTGACTTCTGGTTATTGTTTTGACTTGTAATAGTCTGCAGACTTGTATTCTAGCATTTACTTATGAAACAATGAACATATGAAAGTGAACCCCAAGTGAACAAATGAAACGTGGAACACTACTTTTCACAATGTGGAACAAATGAGTAAAATGTGGAACACTTACTAAAAGCTTACTAATAACTTCAACAAGGAAGGTCTCAAGAGGGTAAAATGTACTATTTTTCTTAACAAAATGTTCTTTTGATGGCTTAAGTCTAGCACTGAATGCATGCCACTCTTTCAATGTGGAACTGTGAAGTGGACGTTTAAGACACAAAATGAGGAATGCTTTTCATAATGTGTATTTGAGAGGTATGGTATACGCCAGTACTTGCCCAATACGTCTGATTTACAGCACTTGCTTTTTTAAGGCAGTCATGAATGTATACGTCTGTTTAGCTGTTTACATTAAGATACTTGTGTAATCCTAACATCCTATAAGCAACTTTAAAGTTTTTTTTTTTTTTTACAATTTTCCTATTTTGTTTTGTTTAGGGGCAGTGATGCATGTGTTAGTGGGTAGAATTTTCTTTTAATATTTGTAGCTGCTTGAGTTTCATTTCTCTGCACATCTGTGCATGGAAAATGGTGTGTGTGTGTGTGTATATATATATATATATATATATATATATATATATAAATAATTCTACTTGGAATTTGCCGTTTATTTTGGTTTATACCCAAATTTCTGCCTGTAGCCAGTGCTCAGTTTATACTACGTGCATAGAACAACCAATCACTGCTCACAGTT